>NC_046293.1:30495554-30565554 GCF_004115265.2 Rhinolophus ferrumequinum | reverse complement strand
ATTATAAAATGGCTAATTGTTCAACTGAAATAACAATATATCTATTAATCTTGGTATGTTAAAGGCTGCTAGTAAAGGACTCAAGCATTGGATAATCTAGACTCATGATTTAGAATCAAAGCTCCACCACTTATTAGCTGGGCATTCCGAGAGGTTATTTAAACTTCATTTTCTCATTGCTTAAATGGGTATACTGAAAGAGCATGTCTCTTGGGGTGTTGTAAAGATTGAATGAGGTCATGAACATTAAGTGTACAGTAAAGAGCACGCACTTGTAAGTGTTTGATAAATATTACATAATATTGTTATTATTATCAACATCATTATTTTCCCATGACTAGATGTCAGTTGTCCCTGATTAGCTTTTCTTATTTTCTAACCAATTCTGTTGAATAAATAAGTAATAAAGAAAGTCTATATTGTAAATCACATGATAGATATTTGCCTCATATAGATTCAAGTTTAACAAGTAAGATTTATTTCTGAGTACTAAATTTGTTATGCCTGGAAATCTATCATAGTACTCTTAACCTAATTTTCAAAGCTAAATTATTTCATAAGATGTACATTTGGGGAAAATTAAATAGGGATCAGACAGGAAATGAGATAGATACTGATAATGCATTCCACATTTTTTTTCCCCTCTCTCTCTCTTTCCACTTCCCTCCTATATCTACTCAGGTACAAAAGAAGAAGTATATGTATCATATTTAATGTGGATATAAACATGATAAATACAACTCCAGTAACAGTGAACAGAGAATTCATTAATCACAGTGACACTTTATTGTACAATCAATGACTTGTTTTGTCTTGTCAATTTTCTCTTGTAATGACTATTATTATATTAATACTTAGTTATCATTATTAGTCTTAACTGGCTTAATAAGCAATTGAGGTTTAACAGGGCATAAATTAATCTATTTATTTCTCTAGTACTCAACATATAACCAATAGAGTCTATGAGCTATATTCATTGACTTGTGGTTTATTATAAACAGTTTCTGAGACTCTATGTCCAAAGATAGGTGAGGGAAGAGGGGAAATAAATCATTAATTTTCATAAGAAACAATTGGTCTGCTTTAAGCTTTACATATTTAACTAAAAGAATAGATATTTGTACTACAAAAAAAAAAAAAACTTCAGCTACTGGAAAAATAAAATGTCTTCAATTTATATTTAAGGACATGGGGAAGCACCCCTTTCCCAATATTCTTTCAAGTTACTTAATGTTTTCTAAGTACCTACACAGTGAGGAATAACTGCAGTACTCTTTATAATTACTTTGTTTATATTATGTTCAATTATTAACTTTTTTGTGTGATAAAATCATTTTAAATGTTAAGAGAAATGATTGATTTTTTTGATAATTTTCTTCTCTCAGCAGTAGTTATTTTGAATAGATGCTTACAAAGCTAAGTTTGACAAAGAGAAGCACAAATCAAAGAAAATAGGAGGTCAAATTATCAAAAATACAGTCACCAGTTAAATCTTTCACTAGACAATCTATACTATAGATCATTCTTGATATTACTTGGTTTGATTGCTGTGGCAGTTCCTGGGATAAAAGATATAATAATATTATTGATGATGATTGAAGACATACAAGAAAGCCAGGCTTGGATGGGAGTAGGATATCTCAATACAGTTGATTCATCCAACAAATATTTAATGACTGTGAAATATGTGCCAAGCACTGTGGGGTGTTAGGGATGTACTGTATAAGTCTCTGGTATTGCAGAATATGACTCAAGTATATGTAAGAGTTGAGTTGTAAAGAGCCAACTGGAGGAGTAAAGGGGCCAAATCTTAAAGAACATTTATGCCAGCTATGATGTTTAGCCTAACAGTAATGAGGCACCATGAAATATTTTTTAAATAGCAAATTTTAAAAAAAAATTCTCTAGTGGGAGTGTGAAAAAAGGACAAAAAGAAAACAAAACTGGAAGCACAAAGACCAGCTGGAAGAATATCATTTAGAGTAATTTCAGGAGGAATTAGACAGTTATTTGAATCCTTAACTAAACTACAGGGTCTGGAGTCCCACCTGCTGTAGGATTGCAATGGCCTTCCACTCTGTATTTTCAATCGGTTAAGCATTGCCTCCCCAGGGTTACCTCTATTTGCTTGGTCCTAAAATTCTTTTCAGCTGCATCCAAGATAATACATAAAATCTATGTCATTTGAAGTAGTTGTCTGCTGCTGGACAATGGAAAGATACACAAGTACTACCAATATGTCTAGTGAAGTCCAGTGGTAGGTTGTCACAAAATCCCAAGATCTCACAATAGGAGATAAGAGTATCATCCCATAAAAGTCACATGTTGCCAAGACAAGATGATTTATATCACAACTTTTGAAACTGCTGGTTTCTTGTGGTTGACTTGGTTTTTGAAGAAATAAACTCCTTTGAAATAGGCCTGATGCCTCAGATTGCCTGCCTTACATGTATTATTTTAGCTGCATGAAGATACTAAAATCTAGCAAGTGAATCCAGGTCAGACTGGTCTTTTTCTTATTTTAAGTTACTCTAAGACACCCCCAAAACCACAACTATTCATAAGAAAATCTTGATTGTGGTAACAAATTACAGTGATTCAGGCAAGAGATAATGGTGACTTGAATTAAGGCCATGACATTGCAGATGACAATGATTTAAAGGGTAAAAAATTAGGATGGTTACTTGACTATGTAATGGCTATAGGGATAAGGAAGAAGCAATGACTCATTCATTTGTTCATTTATTCCTTCAGCAAATATTTACTGAGTGCTGAAATATGAGTGCTTAGATACTGAAGTGAGAGGCTATGCTGATGTTTGGCATACAGTGTTGAAAAAATATGGCCCTTGCCGTTATGGAGTTTATATTCTAGTGAGAGCAGTGGGGGTGGAGGAAAAGGGAGCATGAAGAAATCACTAAAATAACAACAAATCAAAGCAAAGGATAATTGAATTATTTTAATAATGCCAGGAAGAAAATCAAAAGAGTGATGTAAATAAGAATCATTTGGAGAGAAGCTACTTTATAAAGTCAAGAACAGAACCTCAGAGGAAATGATGTTGGAGCTGAGATCAGAAGGATGGAAAAGAGACAGCCAAGCAATGACACAGAGGAAGTGTGTTCTGGGCATATTTCTGAGATCCTGAAAAGGAAAAGAGCTTGGTATAACTGAGGAATAGAAAAGAGGTTTGGGTGACTAGAATACAGTGAGTAAGGAAAAACATAGTGTGAAGTGATGTCAAAAGGTCAAGGTGGAAGGAATCAGGCAGATCTTTCCAGTTTTATAGGCGATAGTAAAGAGTTTAATTTTTTTTTATAAGAGCAAAGCTATTGGAGCAAGTTAAGTGACATAATTAATCTGTCTTTTTAAAAGCTCATTCTGACATCTATGTCTAGATTGTATTGGAAGGGAGCAGTAGCAGAAATAGAGAGACAGGTTAGAAGACATTTGCAGTAGATGAAGATGGCAGCTATGACAGAGATGAAGTGAGTGGATTCGAGAGTTTTGTTGGTCTTAGAATTGAATCATCTGAGGTGTGAAGGATAAAAGGAATTAAGCGGGATTATTTTTTGCCACTACTGAGATGGCAAAAACTAGGGAAGGAGCCAGTGGAAAGCAAGATTGAAAGTTCTATTTGGGTCATATAGTTTGAAATCCCCAACAGACATCATCTGTAGAAGTCAGATAGGCAGTTGGTTACATGAGACTTGGAGAATAGGGAAGAGTTGTGCCCTACAGGTATTCAAGGAGTCATCAACATATGGAGAATACGTAACGCCAAAAGGCCAAATGACCCATAAAGGTAGAAACAGAGGTGGGACCACAATTGAGTTTCAGAGGATTTCTGTATTCATCACTATTACACTAGCAGAGGGAACTGCAACAGGGATTAAGCAGTGACCAGTGAAATCATAGAGAGTGTGTTGTCCAGGAAATAAAAGTGCAGTGTTTCAAGAAGTATTCCATAGTCAAGATTGTCTAATGCTGCTGAGGGATAAAGATAATGCCCGGTAAACAAGCTATTGTTTTGTGCCAGTGGATGAATAATGATACCATTTGCTAAGAGGTGGATCACAAGGGGAGGCACAGATTTGGACTGTGTTGAGTTTCTTGTTCCACCATACCACTCATGAAGAACTTGTCATGTGTAATGTCCCTAACACTTTGAATTAAGCTCTGTATTTATTTGATGTCACTAAAAATTGAGAACTGCTAGATGTCATTTTGTTTGTATTTATAAGTTAGAAAGAAACATACAGAGGTAAGCCTATCAGATGGAAGAGGTTGAATAAAAAGTGATCAGAAACTTTTTGTTTGTTGACCGGAGAGAGAAGAAAGGAAAGTGAGCAGAAGAAAGAAGCACGAAAAAATAGAATTTATTACGCATTCACTAAGCCACAGATACTGCTAAATGCTTTCTATTTTTAATTAAATCACAGGAAATAAATATTAAAATTTTTACAAAATAAAAAGGTGAACTCAGTAAAATTACTATTAACTTGGTTAATTACACATAAGTGATAAATGAGAAAATAGGAATTTACATCAAGAATTAGATGACTCAAAATTCTGGGCTCATTCTATTATGCGTTGCTGCCTAGTGTTACCAGCCCTTGCAATGAGAAACCTCAATCACATGGATAGTGGAGAATTTATACAATTACCAAGAACAGTATGTGGATACCATTGGGATAGACATGCGTGCTGCTGGTTGCCTTCATCCCATCTCTCTCTTTTGGTATCTTCTCTGGGTATTGTACCCACGACTCCCACCCTGAGCACCCAATGCTCATCACTGCTATCATCCCCAACTTGAGTGTCACATACTACCTGCTCTGTGGCTCATCTCTTGAGAAGGTCTGAGTAGACCTGAGCTAGAATAAGGACTCATTAATGAACTAGAAAGGTGATAGTGGCTAAATTATCCCAATATTGTGGGTTTTCATGATCTCATCTGTAGAGATGATTATTTCTATTGTTTCAGATTGTTTGACAATTTATATATAAAATCATTCAGTATTTTCACTGCCAAATAGAAAGCATGCAATACAGGCTTGAATGTGAAAATGTAAGAGAAGATATGGCTAACTTGAATAAATTAGCCCATGTTAACAGATGAAGAGAAGAATATGCTACGAAATAAAGAGAAACCTGTTCAGTTCTCCCCATCTCTCATCATTCATGTTTTTCATGTCATATATCTCTAGCTAGATAGAATGCGGCCACTTTAGGTTAAAAGTCATGATTTATCCTTTATGTGTGTTCTCATAATGTCTACTAATACTCATTGTGAAAACAGTGTATTTTGATTTATATTGACAAACTACTTCTGTAGAGCCCTTCTACTCTAAAGTTATTGTATACATTTTGACCAGATGGGAAAGGAGGATTAAATTAAACAGTGAGGAAAGACGACAATTGTTGGCGATGCCTTGAAACCTCCCTGAGACCATGCAGCTCATATCAGGCTGGACAAGAGTAACAAGTAGAAATTGTGCAATGCCGTGGACCTCAGAGAAGTTCTTACAGTGCTCCTTGTGATGACAGTCACAGCCACTAAAATAGTCTTAATTACACTGAGTGTCCCCAGGAATGGATATAACAACATGGGCTTCTTTTTGGCATCAGGAGGTGTCTTTTAGATGGCTTTCCTTTTAGAACCAGTATACAAAATCCATTCTAGTGGAGGTTATTTTTTAAAAGGCCATGCTTCAAATCATCTTAAGAATTGCAATAACCTTTGCTAGAATGAGGCACTATATTTGGTTTTTGATTATCTGGTAAGCTTGAAAAATCATTTTCTTTCTGGCTTAATAAATGACCCTCAAAAAGGCAGTTTGGTGAATTACCATGATGCTAAGTCATTATAGAAAGATTAGGTAGGAGCACTCATATCTGTGCATTTATCCATTCAGAAAATAATGCTAGTTGTCCTACATATACAGTAACTAAACTTACTGAAAGAAACTACCCCTAGACAAATTGTTCCCTGGATGTTTGGAACCGGTAAATAGCTTACCTTGAGTTCATGTAAGTAACTAGGATGACTAGCAAGGAACAAGAGCATCCCATCATTTCCATGAAGAGAAATTTTCATAGTAAGCAAATTGAATACCTTTTTTAAGATGACCATATAATCGACGGCCTTGAAATTCACTTACAAATGTCATTTAATTTAAAACTGATTTAATTTTTAAAATTTGGAATGAATCAATTTTTAAATGCCAAATCACTGTTAAAGAGATGTTTTCAACTATATCTGAGCTAAATTATCTGCGTGCTATGAAAAACACAGAACAAATAGTGTAATTGTGTCCATGAGGGGTTTGAGAGATGGCAATGTCAGGTGGAAGAAGCCTGAAAGCTTGGCACCGCCTCCTACTGTACATAAGTCTTCCCGTTGCCAAATAGAGATTTGTACTTAAACAGAGAGAAACACTTTCAGGGGGAAAAAAAAAAAGGCCTCCATTTGAATTTATCTGAAAACTAGATTTGCTACATAAGAAATGTTTAGTCTTACTTATATATTTCTTCGTCGCTATTCACATGTAGTTTTGATTCTAATCTGCCCATAAAATTGCCAAACTGAACTTCTGTGCTGATTAAAAGTAACGACAGTGTGTTTATTAAGGTCAACAAATCTTGAGATTCAAAAAGACACCTTACTAAAAGGTCAGGATTTTATATTAAGAAAGAATGTCTGAAAGCGTGGAAGAAATGCTACTCTTTGGGTAAAAAATATTCTATTGCTGTGAAAATCAGACATTAATAATTCATTTTTCACAGAATCTGCACTTTTGGCTCTTGGAAAGGCATAATAGTTTGAAAGGCCTACTAAGGTGAGAAGGAGCATAATGTGCCTACCTGAGGCACACTTTCAAGTTAACTGACCCCTCTGTACCAAGGCACAGAAAACAACCCTTGAAACATGGTACAAAATTTCCTTCTATTTAAAATCACTCTGAATTAATGTTGTGTATAACCTCCAACATTATAAGAGCCCATATTGAATTAATAAAATAAAACAGAGTGCAGGGTTTAAAGAGACTTCAGAGACTGTGCAAAAGAAAAAGGGAAAGACTTCCAGGGCATTCCATCTATTGGTTTGGTTCCAATTATCCAACCTTCAAAAATATAAATTGTTATGATAGGCACTAGGGCCCATAGATAAGTTAGACCTAACCTCTGGCCTGGGAAATTTCACTCTCTGGTAGACGGGACAAGCACGTAAGCGTCCATTATGATCTAGTAGGCTAAAGATGGAGATGTTCACAGGGTATTATTTGAACAAATAAGGCAGGAAGTTATCCCAACTTTCCCAGACCAGGAAAAAATTACATCTGGGGTGAGGGTTGAGCAGTGACTAGGAATTCATCAGGAAATGTTGGTATGTTCTGGAATAAGTTTGGCCTTCAGACAGATGATCTATGTAAAGACTGCTTAACCAACAACACGAAAAGAAAATACAGTGTGCTATATTAAGGAAACTAAAAGTACTTTGAGAGCTTAAAATGTCAGGTAGAGGGTGAATAGAAGTGAGGAAGGAGATACAAGCAAGTGCCACATGTTGGGGAATTTTATGTCATGTTAAGGAGTTTGGATTTTGTCCTTTAATAATGGGAGGCCACTGAATGTGAGCAACTGTGTGATGTTCACACAGAGAAGTGAAGGCAAAAATATAAGATACCATTTTTGTCAAGACATACCATTAATATACTCGTATTAAAATACAGTTCATGTTTCAGTAATCCTCAGCTTCTCTTGTGGATAACACTTACGTTATAAGCCAATATTTAGGGAATAAATGTTGCCTAACACATTCTGTACATGTAAATATGTGGAGGAAAATGACAGCTAAAAAAACAGTTAAGTAAAAGTTTAAGACAATACATGATTATGTGCATAATTTGAAAAAATTGTGCTAAGGTAATAGATGTGATCAGAGTTTTAAAAAAGGAGTTGCGAGACATCAGCAACTGGAAACATCTTCTAAAGTGGAACTTAAATTGAACTCTTATATATGTGCACAAATATATAAACCTCTCCATTTTATTTCTCCATTTCTGTTAGAGAATGTGATGCCCAGCAAATATTCTGTTTCTTCCCCTACATATCTCAGTCCCTTTGCCATTAGGGAAGGACATCGCGCTAGTTCTGCCAAAGAGGACAGGACAGCAGTGATGCAAGTCACTTCCTGGCTCAAGCAGGAAAAAGCTTACGTGTGATTCCTCAATTCCTTTTTACCCTGTTGTGGAGTCTGGCAACGTTGAGTCCAGGGTCTCTGAGTGACTACAGAGATCCTTACCCTGAAATCTCAAATTTCCGTGTTGGATAAATCAAGATAAACCTCGTCTATCAAAATGAATACCCCATCGCTTCTTATTCCTTTACTGTTTTATGACTTGCTAGTTTAGGCATTTGGGAGGGTAGGTGGTGGGCTACTGTGTTTTTCTTCTGCATTGCAATCTCGTCCCATGTAGCTACACTACTTTCAGAGAATAAAGGCATATTTGCTAAAATAAAAATAGCATCGAAAAGGCAAAGACAAAATGCCAAAACCAAACTAAACTTTGGAAAAATATTGAAAGAAATATACCAATACGCTAACGGTAGTTCTGTCTGGGAGGGATGTGATTAGTTTATCTTACTTTAATTTTAATATGTTTTCCAATTTTTCTAAAATAAGCCTGCATTATTTTTATAAGAAAGTTGAACCATTTAAAATTAATTTTTAAAGAAAAAAAATATTTGGAACCCTGCTAGAAATTGGTTCCCAAGAACATCACACAGAAATGAAACAGCAAAGAAGCAGATGAGAGTCAAATGATTTTTTTAGATTCTGAACATATGTGTGGGTTCTTATTTTCAAAGCTATCCCACTATCTGCAGTTCTTTTCCCCTCTGTTCTTTAGAGAATATGATCAAATACAATATTGTAATATCAAATAATAATTATTTTACAGTTTGAGATAAAATATTTAGGCTATTTCTTAATACTAAGGATTATTTAGATACTGTGCTGCCTAAAGTATCTTGGAATGTACTGACAAGTGAAACATTAGTCTTGCCCATTTATTTGCTTCATTTTGCTTTTCCTCAATAAGTTTTCCCTATATGACATTCAAAAACATTCCCATAGAACCTTACATTTGCTTAGAAATCTTCCATATTAAATTGTTTGTTCTCCTCTACAAGCTAATATTCAAAGAGAAATATCTATTACAGCTATTATTTTCACCTACAGATTTATCACTTGAGCATATTGAGTTTTTTAAAAGATTTTGTTTTTCTAAGTTTTGAAGATATGATGAAAATATTGTCAAAAAACTAAATTAGTACAGCAGGTTATGATGGAAGGTCAATTGCTTATCTGTTGAGATATTCTAGTTATATCGTTTGCAATTTAATCCCCCAAAACTTAAATTTTCAGATTTTAGTTTGAATCAATGGCTTAATAAAACTGAAGACAATCTGTGTGCAGAAGAAAAAATTTTAACATGTATAAGAGCTGAAGGACCTGGAGTTGATTAAAATAACAGTATCTTTGCTGAAAACACCAAGGATATTTATAAGCAACATGGTGAGCATAACATTTAAGTACAATTTTGATGTAAATTCTTTTTATTCTTTAATTTCATAAGTTACCTGAAACTTCAAATGTTTAAGACCTTGATTCTAAACCTGGTGAGGATGGGAACCAGGCTGTAATTTACAAATATAACAACATTTTACCCATTGATCTGATTGGTTTTCATTCATAATATTTGGTTCATTTTTCCCCAATAACATAAAAGCAGAGCAAGTGATGTTTGTGTTTACTAAAATAAAGCATGTGTTTCAGAAGACATTGTGAAATGCTGCTTTATATTCTTTATAAAAATCTACCTTATAATAAGCCAATGATACAGAGTAGCAGTCTAGTCCATGGTACTTCTACAGGAAATCTGACAGTCTAAGAAATACAGGTAAATCTTACAAGGTCATGAAAATCGAGGTCGGACCCACCCTGAATGAAAATATCTTTATGTTTAAGAAACAAACACCAGGGCTTCCATCATTGCCTGATTATTGTTGATTATCTCATTTATGGTTTGTCATTGTTACCAAACCCCCCCACATAAGAACGCAGGATGTGGCTAGGTCAAAAAGGAACACCAACAGAGCCATAGGTAGGGAAGTCACACCACTGTAGTCTCGCTGGTGGCTGGGTTGGAGACACAGGAAGCAGGATTCACACAATCTGCAACCCGCGTCCTAACAGCAATCCGCGCTTGCCAGCCACCATCTCCTTGCTAGCCCCCATTTTCTGCTAGTGTAGCCACAGCAGTTATATTAGTGGCCAGTGGCTCACTGGTTACAGCTGACGGCCAACTAGCCACAGCTGATGGCCATCCAATCACAGTTGATGGACATTTACCATCTGAGCCAGCACCTTTCCACATGAGGCCGAGAGCCTGGAAACTGCACTCCTGGCTCTGTCCCCACAGTATGTATTAGAAAGCTTTCAAAACCTGTCAATTTCTGTATTTAACTGATTTAGTAGAGGAAAAGGCAGAGCCTGCTGCATTTTTAGTCAGATCCCTCTATTATGCTATCACTCAACATTTTATCAAATCTCTGCTGTGGACTAGACATTGTGTTGGAAACATTAAGGAGGAAAGGAACAAATGAGGAATAATGTGGCTACAAAATCAATCTTAAACCTCTATATCATCTTCTCCAACCATATTTTCCTATCTTTCTAGTTGTTTTACTCTTCTGCAGACCGTGAGCTCAGGAATAAGGCTACCTTATTTAAATCCTCCTTTCTCCATTTACTATCTCTGTGGCTTTAGCAAATTATTTGACCTCTCTGCGTCTCACTTGTAAAATTGCGGTAACAATAATATTACATCAAACACCTGTGTGAGGATTTAATGAGCTAGCATAAGTAAATAGCTTAGAATAGGGCTTGGCACATATAAGCACCCAATAAATGTTTGCTATTGTCATCATTATAAGATTCTTATCACTACTAATTTTAATGTCATCAATACAGACACTTGGTTTCCATTAATTACATCATGACGTCCTTCATTCTACCATTATTTGTACTTACCATGTGCTGTGTGAATTTCTGTATGAACTTCGGGGTCGTAAAGATCAGTAAGACACACTGAGTGCCCTACCTAGCCTCTACCTCTTTAACCACTTCACCCATGTTTCCCATGACAAGTCATTTCATCAGTGACTTATTCTTCTATAATTCTATCTCTTCAAACTTAGTTATAGATTCATTTTACCAATTTCATCCCCTGGGCAGACAAGTACTGTGGCTGGTGCTCTTACAAAATTATGGTTTACAGCTGCCTATGTTATAATCATCTATTTCAAAGATTTACCATTTAACTCATGGTACGTACCATGCTCCTGCTCCTCTCAACCTCAGCAATTAGTCTCGCCTATTTCATGGCGGGGGGTGGGAAATGCAGAACATGAGCTAAATATCTGTCCATCCTCCAAAAGCAAAGTACCTACCTCTGTCTACACACATTTTGATCTCTTTCCTGCTGTGTCTGAGAGAGAATGCCTTGCCATCAAACATTAATACCGTTATCTGAGCTTTGGAGATCAACCATTTTCATCTCCTCCTAAACCTCATAGAACAGTATGACATTTGTATTTCTTTCTCATATCTTTAAACTGTCTGATGCCTTTAAACTCCCTTCCCTATTTCCCGCTCTAAAACCTATTTTCCCAAATACTGCTCTAACTTGCTTCTTCCACTTATACCCAAAATACTTGAAGGAAGTTTAAATTTTGCGTCACCTTTTATATTTACTCAACTCACTGCAGTCTGGCTCCACGTCATACAAATTTCCCTGAAGCCATTCTTCTAATTGCCAAAATTCAGTGGTGGGGGTGGGGGTGGGAGTGCAATTCTTAGCATTCAATGCTGCTGATGACTCATCCTCATATCCTTTTGCTTGTAAAACACCGCTCCTACCTAGCATCCTACATCCTAGCACCCTAGGATTACTGGTCAGCATCCTACCACTTTTACACTACATCTCACCTGCTTCTCGGCTCCTTAAATCTATGCTTTCTAGGTTCCTCAGTCTTCTCTTTTTTTGCACTCTACAAACTCTCCCAACACACTGTTTACACACTGCACACTTTCCACATTCACTATATTGTTATCCATCTGCCTGCAGGTGGACACATCAAGACCACTGGCCAGCACTCACTCACATTGTGCTGCCATATCCAGAGGTGAACTCTGGTCAGGTCAGTAAAACAAGGCTGCTTTTAATATGTGCCTAGATAGCTCACCCTATTAGAAAATAAATGTTTGGCTGATTTCACTTCCCTTAATCATACGCTCTATTTGTAGGCTTCTGCTAAATACTTGAAGGGAAATTGATAATATAAAGAGAGTAGAGGACAGAAGTCCTTTCCTTTAAGTAAATGTGCAAGGTAAGATTTGATCACACATAAACATTTAGAGTTTAGTGATTTCAGGCTCCAAATAAATGGCTAATTTTTCCTGGCAAATGGAACTGAATTATTAAATTATCATCCTGGTGTTGGGCATTTGTAACGGAAGGCAAAGGAAGTGTTTATTTATTGTTCCCCTCAAGGCCATATTATATTTGAATGTTTCCTGTTTAATAGCTGCACCTGCTGGTAAGGACAAAGGATGCACTATAACTTGATTTTGTAAATAACTTATTGCAATAGGCTGAGACTTTGTGCCATGTCTAATGGGCATGTTGCCTCCTTTTCTTTTGATTGCTTTCCTTTTTATATCATTTAAAAAGAAAAGTCTTGTTCTGTTGTGTGTACTAGCTTAAATCTATTTTTGATACTGCTTGAAATTATTTCTGTTTTCATCTCAACCATTGTCAGCCAACTGTCGGTAAGGTTTGTTTTCAGAATTTAGGGTGAGTTTGCTAAGTGAAGCTGTCAACCTGCTCAAATACATAGTCAACTTTATTATTTGTAGTGTTAAAGAAATGTAGTCATTCCTTTAGCCACGTTTGTCTAGGAATAAAAGGAGCACGGTTTTAGAAATGAATTTTTTTAAAAAAGCAGAATAATTTGTGATCAATCTAATTTTAGATAAATTTTAAATACAACATTTCAAAAATAAAATTTAAAGCAATTCTTTGATGTTTGACATGAGAGAAATCCAAGATTTTAAAAAAGGAAAAAATGATTAGAAAATATAAATGACACATGACATTTGTTTTGTTGTTGTTGTTGTTTTTCTTCTTAAATCACTAATAGAGTTGAGATTCAGAGACTTGAGACTGTATTTTACATGTTTATGTTATCTTAAATGCTCAGTTTGGAGACATGAAGAATGGTCTGGTTAATCAGTTATAGAGAGAAAGCATTCTTACCATTCTTAACTGATAAAATACCATTTAATTTGGCATTATTATTCTCAAGGGAATTCTGCATTCTTTTTTTCTTTATGTTCATATTTAAAGCCACTCTGATAATTATTTTTAATTAATTTTATTTTTTTCTGTTTTAAAAAATTACAGTGCTTATTCTCAGCAAAGAAAAATGGATTGTGAAAGCTAAATTCACATATCTTTGTTACTGCTTTTTAATTGATCCCTTAAGGAGGAAGTGGAGGGATTGGTAGAATCCATGTACTGAAAGCAGGGTAGAGGATTCATGCCACGTCACCATGATCTGGGTAAAACATGGTGTTCCCAGAGTCCTGCTGACAGGAATACACCCCCAATTAACCAGCACCCAGTTAGTGAGAGCTTACTCTATATGCCACACACCAATATGCACTCTCATGGGTGTGTCATTCATGTGAATGTATATGTCAAAGGAAGAGCACATCTTAGAAACCATTTCTCTAACACTTAGTCTATGCATTTTGCTCATTTCCTAATAATTCATTTTCACTCTTATGGCTAAATTGAGAAGACATCATCATGATTTTCATTCGCCCTAGACACTATCGTCTTCACCGGAATATTCTTTTTGTTATCTTTTATGACTGCATTGATATAAAGGCAACTATATTAATAGATTACAGTGAGACATGTTTTAAGCTAACAGTTCATTGTTTCCTAATCAAAAAAATAATTAAAATATGTTGTGAGCCCCTAAAAGTATTCTGAGCCCCCAGGCACTGTGCCTGCTGTGTTTCATGATTAACATGGCCCTGGGTACCTATGAATTCAATGCTTATTGAGTGCCATATCTATCACTCTTACCTTGACCTTGTACTTAACGCTCTGGATTGAGCACTGCCAATAGAAACTTTCTACTTACTCATGTTACAATTACCTTAGGTTATCAAACCAAATTCACAATTACCCCTAAATTAGATCCACCTCTAATTTTCATATTTCCATCATTAGTTTCATCTCTTCCCCATTTTCAAAAAGTAGGAACTCTGGAGTAATCCCGACTCTGCTTTTCATCGTGTTTCATATTGAGCTTTAACTTTGAACGAGCTATCTTTTCTTTCTTCTGCATACAATTCCCATCACCACCCTTCCCAGATTCAATAATTCCCATATGAAGTATGAAACCCTGAAGCACAGCTTTTCTGAATAGTTTTCTGACCTCTTTCCTATTATTCCGTAGTTATTCTACATATCGATGCTGGATAAATTTTCCTAAAATTCTTATCATCAGATCACTTTCTTAAAAAATCTCTAGCTTAAGTAATAGTAATATAAAAACAAAATATTTCTAATGTATGGCCATAATTTCTAATTTTAACCTGATCTCATTTACTCAATTCTCTCAACTCCCGAAATAAATTTCTTCCCTGGATTGTGGTACTCTCTTGGTCATACCCCACCCAAATCACACTCATCCCCACCTTATTTCCTTACATTGAGCTGTTCTCTCAACTCATTCACCATTAAAAATTTCTCCACATTCCAGATGCAGATTTAGTCCATTACGCCCCAGAAGTTCATCTCTAAATACTCCAGTTTATATGCTCACATCCTTCTCTAACTCCTAACACATTTTAAAGTATACTATTACTACTTACATTAGCCTGATTTGTATATGTCTGCTCATTTCCGAAGTGTCATGTTCGTATCTTGTGGGGTTTTTTTAATGTTTTTTTGTGTTTCTACAGTACCTAGAATACTACTAGTTATCATGACAGGGAGTTAATATTTATTAATGCAGTAATTAATAACGAAATTTTAATTACGTTTTTTAAATCATGATGGTCAAAAATATTTGTAGACTATGAAATTACCATGGAAAATTGCATAATATTGCTAGCATTTTATAAAAATCTCTCTTAAAAATGTAGGTTGTTTTTTAATTCATCTGGATAGATTGTATGGTAGTATCAACTAATAAGGAGCCAGGATTTTATCAGTCATGTTTCATAGGAACCCAGCTCAAACTATAGTAACATGGAAACTGTGTTCTCTTCTCTCATACTCACAGAGTTTACATTCTACTGAAAGGAGACACACGATGCCAGATAATATTGCTAAATACTAAGTTTTGTGAAGGAAATAAAATAGATTGAGGTAATAAATGGTGAATGGGAAGTCTAGGATCTCATTTAGACTTAATGATCCTGTAAGTCCCTTCTATGTAGACAACTAATGACAAAAAATGAGGTGCGGGGAGGAGAGCTATATGAATATCTAGGGAAAGGAATGTCTAAATTGAGGAAACCAGAAGTGCAAAGTCCTTGCAGCAGAAATAAGTTTAACATGATAGAGAATCAGAAAGATCAAACGGTGCTGTGATCATGTGTCTACTCCTGGACCTTACCCCATGAGTTATTCTGATTGGCCACCAAGTGCCACGTGCCTACTGCTGCAACAGGGGAACTAAGGATCTTGATTACCAGCTCTATCAGAACCACATACAGTGGGAAGAATCTTCCCAGAGGAAAAGAATGCAAGAGATGCAAAAGAACAAATGTCCCCAAGCATTTTTAGAAATAATTTAATAAGAGCCAATAAACTTTGGGTCCAGTATTACAAATATAAAGTACAAGTTCAATCTTCATGAATTTTCCATTCACATCCCTATGTCTCATTAAAACTTTGGTAAAGATTTGAAAGTTATTCCTCATGAAAATTGGAAAATTGGCCATTATATGAATAATTCTGTTGTCTTTACAAGAGAATAAGACATTAAAAGTTGTATGATTTATCTTTAGATTCCAGTTCTGTTTAGTAGACCACGCTGGTAGAAATATTTATATTCTTGTCTTAACTTTCAAATCTTTTACAGTGTATAGAAGGATGATATGCAAACTCCTCTGATACTGAGGCAGCCAAAGGTAGTGAATAAGTGGTAGACATGATTTATGTCTTAGTTCTGCCTCTTATTATATGTGTGACCTTGGGCCGTACTGTGCCTTAGTTCTCTCATCCTTACAATAGGAGAAATAATAGTACTTATACCTCATCAAGTTTGTTGTGAAGATTAAATGGGCTAATATGCATAAAATATTTAGAACATAGTAAAGACCCAATAAATATTAATTGCTATTATAATTATTACAGATTTGAAAAATTATTAGAAAATGCCAAGCTTTATATAAAATGTAAATTCCCAAAGAAATGTTATAAAATACATGGTATTATTTTCAGGTGATTAACATTATAATAGTGTTCTATTTTCACTTTTTATAAATGAATAAAAACAGATTTAACTCCACCTACAATAACCAAAATCATTATTGCAGTGAAAACCAAATATAGAACAATATGTAACTTATTTGAAGCACATAAAAACAATTGCAACTGAAGATCAAAGCTAAAGTATGAATGGGAAGTTTAACATTACATTTGCTATGACACACAGTAATTTAGAAAATGGTTCCAAAACTTCTAAACCAATACACACACACACACATACACACACACACACACACACACACACACAGACAGAAGGTAAATAGTACTGTCTCTTGGTAGTATAAATGAAGAGAAGTTAAAAATGTGGTATGATACAATAAAATGTATTTTATTAAAAAACTGTAAGTTGTTAATTCTACCATTACACCAGGTATTTTGGTATTTTTTTAATGAGTTTATTGGGAATTCTTTTTATCAAAAAACAGATACATTTTAAGACTAGATGTGACACATCTATAATGCCTTGACCATATTCTTTCAGCACAATAGTTAAAATATTCAACCAGTGTAACCCAATAAAAGAAATAATCTTCTAATTTACTAATCAAATTTATTTCCTTAGAAAGCTTTAATACAAACACCTATAGCATTTGACGTATTCATATGAGAACATCATTTCTTTTTCTTTTTTTTTTTTTAAGGAGGGCACAGCTCACTGTGGCCCATGTGAGGATCGAACCGGCAGCCTTGGTGTTATCAGCACCACGCTCTAATCAACTGAGCTAAACAGCCACCCCAGAACATCATTTCTTATTGATTCTTTAGTTGATTCCTTCATTTGTTCCTATACAGCTCTAACACATATAAATTTATTTGGTATGAAATAGATATGGAATGAATACATGAGAAGAGTAAAAATAGATTTAAAGTGGTAAGAACACTGACTAATTTTATTCTGATTTCTGTGCAGAAAGAGAGAACAGTGGAGAGGAAATGAATATTAAGGGATTAGTCTGTCACCTGCTTTAGATATGTACCATTGTATTTCATCTCCCAGCCAGCTCCTCAAGTTGGTATCTCTACCCCCATTTTCCAGTGAGAAAATTGAGGCTTAGATGAAACTTATGCCACAGCCAACGGTTAGTATATGATTGGGCCACTATTCATACCTGGGTCTGTGCAAATCTAAATGCATTTCTATAACACCATATTGTGCTGTTTACTTCTAATTAATTATAGTGTGTGTAATATCATTATTTACCACCAATCTTTACTTTCAACATCTTATATAAAGTACAGGAAACTAAATACATGTGTAAAATTATTTTTTCTATATACTTTTGCATTTTCATACCTATGACCCAGAATATTAAAGACACGAGTCTTCTGAACCAGTAAAATTTGTCTCCAATCCTTTTTCACTTCAATTTTTAATTTTTTTAATATTTTGTTCTTAGGTCCTACTATCATTCTTTCAACTATTTTGCTCCCACTGAATAAATAAATAAATAAACAAACAAATAAAGGAAAAAATCAGATTTACAGTAACGTCTGGGATTCTTGACTTTTTAGTAATATTGACAAGGCACAGAATTGAACTTTAAATTTGTGTTTCCAAATAAACATCTAGTTATAAGGACTACATTGAAAGGAAACTAATGAAATTCCAAGGTGCTCTGGGGTGGCTGTTTTATTCTGATCGGTGGTAGATTGCACTATTGACCAAATGTCAGACACGGAGCGATACAATGATTGAATAAAAGTGTATACATAATCGGAGCAGAGAACTTTGCCAAGACCAGCTTTGTCGCCTTTCTCATAATACTGAAGGAAATTCTTTTTTTTTCTCCTCTCTGAGTGCAAATAAGCTTTTTTTTTTTTTCTTTCTGGGCCCCCTCCTCCTTTTATTGGTGCCCCCAGATAAAATAATGCAGGGTGCCTTAGCCAGAGACGCTGATGAAATATTTTCAGCCTAGATATGAATCTGTTATCAGTTCTGTAGGTGTGAAATGTGATGAAGATGACAGAGAATCATGCTCTGCAGGCCTCAAGTAATTTGCACCAGAGATATTTAGATCTATCTTTGGACACTGCAGATCAGTTATTATGGGAGGGGAAAAGCCCTTGGGGAGTCTACCTTGAAACATATTTCAAATGCCAGGGGAGTTGCATGAAAATTGGGTAATGAATGAAACTCTGATTGCAGAAAAATCACTTTGGAATGTGACTGCGGCAGCACGTTGCTGCTCTGTGTGAACGTTAAATGCTTCACAACATGGACTGAGTAGTATGGATTCCATGATGCCTTCTGACACTTCTCTCCATCTTTACTCCTCTTGCACCATTCAGTTGGGGATGAATAAATATTTGTCATACAACCTGATGGTTATAGTTTTTTTCCTTTAACTGAAAAAATGACCATGGCACGTTCATAATGTATGAGAGCCTGCAGACAGCTTATGATAAGTTTACCAAAGGAATTTTATCTTCTTTATCTCTATAACTCTGCATAAATCAAACATTGTTTCTTAAACTCCAGTAGGTATTTCTAAAGGCCTATAAACTAAACTAAATCAAGTTCTAGACAAGACTGGGCTTCTCCTTTCCAAGAATCAAACTGGGATCAAGAGACATTGTAAATGATTCTTTGTGGATAACTTATCTGAAGTAGCAAGGTGTGGTTTATAATCGAAATCAACCTGGTGGCAATGTCAGTGTAGTTGTTCCTAGTTTTTGTTTTTATTTTGTTTTTTTGTTGTTGTTGTTCCTAGTTTTAATTTGGGGATTTAGCTTGAGATTAAAAACCCGTGGTGCCTTAGGTCATATAGGCCCTTACCGTGAATATGAGTATGGAATCATAACTCTTCATGTAACTATGCAGAGATAACACGTTAATTTACGTTATGGAAAGAAGTCTGTATAATCTCATCAAATGTTGATGTTCAGAGTAAAATTAAAAATATGTTTAATAATGGAAATATAGAAATATTTATGCTTATAAGGTCTAAGAATTGTCCCTAATTTGAAGTCTGTCCTTGAGTGGAATTGATCATTGCACCCCATTTAAATATGCAGATGTTTCTCTCACAACCCCTAAAAAGAATTTCTTCAAATATTTATTTACATTACTGTTTACAGTTTTTAGAGTGTAATCTCTATGAGGGCAGGAAGTGTATCCTCACCAGAGCCTGGCACATAATAAATGCCTAACAAGTGTTTGTGAAGTGAGCGTATTAATGAAGGCGAGAAGGGATGTATGAGTTAAGGCAAGTGGGGTTATGAGTACAAAAATCACCAGTAAAGGGGAAAACAGGCTTTCCCTTGGGCTTTTGCTCACATATTAGAAATGGGAGAAATGGAAAAGGAAGAAAATAAGGGAGACACTCTGAAATAATTTTCATCTGTTGTGAAATCAAAGGTTGGAATAAAAACTGCCAAAAACAGAAATACTGTATTCTTTCCACCAGCACCAGAAGGTCACCCAGGAGGTGACATCAGATTCAAGGAGATTTATTTATTCCGGGCTTTGGGGTAAATAAGTCAGATGGATGCTAGAGAAGTGAATTTCCTAATGAAAGCCACTTGTGACCTTAGACGTTCAAATCCAAGTCACTTCATTTCTTCGTTTTCAAAATGGTACACATACAGCACCCAGTTACACCAGTGGCACCAATCTTTCCCCAAGGTTATTTCAAAATAATTAAGTTTGCCATTACCTTACCTGAAAGATCTTTCCCAGTTAGACTAGTATATATCAGAATGCTTCGTGTATTTCAAAGTCATTGTGTACCTCACAATGGAAATGTAACTTACACCTCTCCTGGGGAAAGGAAATGCCTGAACTCAACAAAAACTTTTCAGGTGTCCCCAAGACCACTGCATTCCAAATCACATATAATATTAATTTTGGTTTATCAGATTCCTCACAAAAAGAAAGTTCATCACTAAATGACACATTTTTTAAATAGAAGCTTGACGCCACTAGCAATTTGGTAGGGACCTCCTTCTTGTGAATGAGTTCTCCCATTATTCACCACTGACTGGAAGTGAGTACACATGCAGTTTGATACCAGAAAGAAAAGTTCTGATCAGGAACATACAAACAATGTTAACATAGAGAAAACTTAGTGTTTATGTTCAGTCCCCTATAGAGTCTCCGTCTTGAATAGGCCACCCAGGAATTCATACTGTCTCTAGTATCCTTCCCACCAGGTTCCCTCATTCCTTTAACCACCTCATCACTCTCACCCTGGGTCCTCTTCAAATCCTGGCAGGAGGCCACAGGGACCAGGTGACTTTATTATTGGAGCTCACCAGGGAGGCAGTCACAAATCCTTAAGAGTAGGAGTAGCTGTAGGTTTTTCACCTGCTTCAAAATATAGCAGCTGTGAAAGACAAACTGGTTTTGCTATCATAAATAGTATTTCATAATATAATTTTGATATAATATTACACGCAAAGATGCCTTTCTGTCAGTGGTGAAGAAGGGAAGGAATGAACGTAGTTGGGTCAATAAGGTTGACGCAATAAGGTTGGATCAATAAGATTTTAAATTTTGCTTTCAAGAGAAGGGCCATTTTTTATAATTCAGAATTTGAGGGTGGAGGTGAGAGAAACTAGAAGACTCATAGAGGGCAGAATCTAATGCTGATGGCTTTATCTGATACAAAGGCACACAAATGAGAATTTAAGAAAATCCTTTATGTAAATGAGAATGTATAAATGATAACGAAATGACTACAGAGACCATTTTAATCAGTCCTTGCAAAAGAGAAGTCCTCCTCTTCCTCCTTGTTCTTCTTCTTCGTCTCTTTTCAGTAAACATGGAGGAGAGATCATGGTGAAATTCTTTACTTTCTCCTATTTTCTCAGTGAGATAGGAAGGAAGATCATGAGCTGAGAGTGAGATGCAATTGTGTCTGCATTTTCATACAGTATTTTGTATATAATTAGAGTAACTACTTTATAAATAGGGCAAACTGGTATTCCTCACTTCAGTGCTTAGTAGTTATGTTAGCAAGTTTTAGATATCATCAGAACATACAGTATTATGAAGACCAGACTCTACATCCCAGGAAATTTCACTTATTTATTAATTTCACAAGTATCAAATAATCCTTACTAAGTTCATACCTACTTTGCTATCTCAGAAGAAAGTAAAAAAACTGAAATATAGAGAAGACTGAAAAATAGTTCTCTGGAGACTCACAGAGGATTTTTAAATTTTTCAAAGTATCAATTTTTTCAAAGTAGATATCTTTCTAGGAAAAAAAAGGAAAAGCAAATAATATTGAATTTTCCATGGACATAGGAAAATAGGAATTAGTATTTATTCTTCTGTTAGGAAACTCATTTGTTTGCTTAATTTGTTATTAATTTTTAGTAGGAAGCCCTCATCCCTAGTGTCTCACAGACAAAGAAAGCAACCACTGGATGAAGGTGAACCTTGAGGTAGTCGGAAAAACATTCTTTTGGAATCAGAGGACCAGAAATAGGTCCCAGATCTATCACTTAAATTGCTATGTGTCCTTGGGCAGTTTACTTCATCTTTTAAGCCTTATCACATCTGTCTTATAAATGGGTATACTAAACCTAATTTTATAGGTTTTATAAGGCGATGTTGGATGTAAAATCAACAAAAAAAATTATTAATTTTATTATTTTAAACCAGTTTTTTACATTTAAAAAAACCTGCTTTTATTTTCTGTCTTGTAAGTAGATTATATTCTTCATACTTTTTTCTTAGGTATGGTCACATATTTTTGAGAATGAAAATACTATATAACAATTATAGAATGAAATGCTTAGACAAACTAGACTTAATATGTTTAAAATATTTTTTCTTGTGTATACTTGTCCCTGATAATTTTCTTTATGATAAAAGTACTGACTTTATTCTTGTTTCATAAAACAAACAGAAAGTCTTAATGACTAGCTAGGACCTTGAATTATACCTTCAGCTAGGTACAAGTTTTTATATGGCAAGTGTGGATTTAGTTTATCTACCAGCATGAACAATAGATCCAGTCATTAAGGCCTACGTATTTTTAAAGCAGTTTTTAAACTTTTAAATCCCTACTTAGAAGATCTCTGAAAAATGCCTTCTACAGTCTGAGGAAATAAAATGCAGAAATGTTCACATTCATGAGACAATAGCTTTGACTGAATGATGTAAAGTGAAATCTGCTCTTGCAGTTTTTCTTTCAAAAGACAAATTACATAAATAATACATTCGGGCCTTGCAATACCAAACAAGCACAATAGCTACTTTACAGCTTTCATCAAAATGAAGGCCATCTTTTTCATTTTATTATGGAACCATTAATACAATGTCATCAACTCTGATTGGCTATACGGTTCCAGACTGAAGGCATCTTGCCAGATGTCAATGGAGGTGCTAATGTCAGTGGGATACAGGGATGGCGCCAGCCCAATGACTGGAGAGCTGATCGAATCTGATATTTAAAAAAAATTATTAATCTAAAGCTTTTCAAATTTGGGGTCATGGCACTTTCTCAGGAAAATTCAGATAAGATCTACCTTCATAATGTCCCCCAAATTCATATGAGAATCTCTTAAATAATTAATAAATAATAGAAGATTTTGATATATCGATTATCTTCTTCATTCAGTTTTTGGAATGTCTTGGATATATTTCTATCCAAATCAGCCTTTTCACCCGTCTATCAGAGACATTAAAACAATCAAACAAAGAAAAAATGGGTATTTGAATAAGTCTACTTTTCTACCTATTTTCAGTTCAAACAAGAAAGATTTGTTGGGAGAGGAATGAAAATAATGGTAAAATCAGACTTTCTAATTATTCCTGGATTTAAATTATTCTTGCTATTGTGATCTCTGTCCCGTGACAACAGATAATTGAGAGCTGGCTGTAATTGACATTAGGGTTTTCTTAGGGTGAATAGAAAAGCACAGTTAAACATTACCCTCTAATGTAAAAGAAGCACATGGCAGATAGCCACAAAATAGGGGTTTAAAGGGATTTACTAACTTGGGATAAATACAGTGCTGTAGAAAGAATTTAAAGAAAATTCAAAGCAACCCATGGATAACAACCTTATGTTATTTGGATTTAGCACAACATTATTTGATTTCTTTTTTTTTAATTAAAAATATTGGGGTGACAATTGTTAGTAAAGTTACATAGATTTCAGGTGTACAATTCTGTAATACATCATCTATATGTCACATTGTGTGTTCACCACCCAGAGTCAGTTCTCTTTCTATCACAGTATGTTTGATCCTCTTTACCCTCATCTACCAACCCCTTCCTCCTTAGCCTCTGATAACCACTAAACTATTGTCTGTGTCTATGAGTTTTTGTTTCTTCATTTGTTTGTCTTTTGTTGTTTTCAGTTTTGTATAACACATATCAGTGAAATCTTATGGTTCTCTAACTTTTCTGTCTTATTTTCGCTTAACATTATAATCTCAAGATCCATCCATGTTGTTGCAAATGGTATTATTTCATCTGTTCTTATGGCAGAATAGTATTCCATTGTGTATATATACCACAATTTCTTTATCCATTCATCTATTGAATGACACTTTAGTTGCTTCCCTGTCTTGGCCACCGTAAATAAAGCTGCAAAGAACATTGGAGCACATATGTCTTTACGGATAAATGTTTTCAGATTTTTTGGGTAGATACCCAGGAGAGGGTTTGCTGGGTCCTATGGTAATTCCATTCTTAATATTTTGAGGAACCTCCACACTGCCTTCCATAGCAGCTACAACCTGCATACAATACAATCTGCATTCCCACCAATAATGTATGAGGTTTTCTTTTTCTCCACAGCCTCTCCAACACTTGTTACTATTTGTCTTGTTGATGATAGCCATTCTAACTGGGGTGAGGTGATATCCCATTGTGGTTTTTATTTGAATTTCTTTGATAATCAGTGATGTCGAGCATTTTTTTATATATCTATTGGCCATTTGTATGTCCTCTTTAGAGAAATGTCTCTTCAGGTCCTCTGCCTATTTTTTAATTGGATCGTTTGTTTTTTTGTTGTTGAGTTGTATGAGTTACTTATATTTTTTCGGTATTAGCCCCTTTTCAGAGACAAAATAAAGAGGCAACCAACTGAATGGGCGAAGATTTTTATTTAATTTCTTACACAGAGGAATTAAAGAAGGTAGTATATAACGTGATATTTCTTTCATTCTTACTGATGTTTTTTTAAAAAATTCAGTTTTTCTCTTCTATGAAAGTGATTTTTAAAGGCCTCTATATAATTAAACTTAATCCTCATTTTATCCTGGGGACATAAAAATATTTAGACTACATTAAGACATCTTCCAAGCCAACTAGAATGAGATAAACACTGTCAGTCTACTTGACATGAACAAATATGTACTTTTAGACTTCACTACATTATAGTGTTGTATAGATATTGTGAATACAGGTTCTCAATCTAGAGAGCTACTTATTAGCTGCATGATCCTGTGCAAGTCACTTAATCTGTTAGCGACCCAGTCTTCTGTTTTGTAAAATAAGAATGTTTATAGAACATACTTCATAGGGTTCTTGAGAGGTTTAAATGATCTGCTACATGTAAAACAGAGGAATGCCTGGCATACAATAAATATTCAAAAAGTGTTACTTATTTTTACTACCCAACAGCATCACAAATGATATAAGAGCAAGAGTAAATTAAGAAGTAAAAAACAGTTACGATCTTGTTGTTGTCAGCATTACATGCTGGTAAGATTCAAGAAAATCCTATTTAGTTACAAATTACTGATACTGAGACTGACTGAATTAGATTTGAGGAATTTAAAATATAGTGAGCATCAAATATTTGTGTTTGCTTTTTTAACAGGCAAATTAAAACATTGGCAAATGCCTTTTAATTTAATTTTTAATTCTTATCCCTTTGGAGACTACACATAAAATATTCATTTATCTTCAGTATCAGTTTGGTAATATATGCTTGGCAATTAAGAACTTGATGTACTAAGAGATAAATGTATTTAGGTTAAACGTTAGCGCTTTGTATAAAGCCTGCTTTGCAGGAATTGTATTATACTTCTTAGTCTTTAGAAAGAGATGAGACAAACCCCTAATTTTTAGAGCTTTGGAAATGCCAGTGTGTCCCTACCCTCTTCAATAAAATTGCTGACATTAAGAACTCCACCTTAATATTACTGTTCAAACACAAAATGCTAAGCACTTAAAAGGCTCACAGCTTACTCTTTGTTCATTGCATTGATAGCCCTGATTTGGTCGGGATAATTCTAAGGCTCCCTAAGATTGGGCATTGTTGTTGTGAGATAGTGATAATTAGGAACCAATAATGGATTTAACATTTTCCAATATTGATGTCTACCATCCTCAGCACAAGCTTTCTAACTTTCTGTTTATCTCATGTGCCTAACCTTTCAAAAAAAAAAAATACGGACAACCCTACCCTCTTTATATAAAGACAGAATTACTCTTAACATACTCACATGCATATACAAATAAAAACGTGTATATTGGCAAAAATAGAATGACATAAAATTAACATCTATAACAATAGTGTTAGGTTTGTAAAATTGGCGGTACCTATGATCTAATCACCAATTTGTTTTCTTTGTTATTCCTTTCCTTTCATTATAATTCTATTCATTTTCATTTAAGTATTATAAATGATTAATGATAGTATATTTGAATTACCAAAAAATTAACATGGGCAATCAGGAATACGTCAGAGTAGAAAGCCAAGAAACATGATTCTGTTTGTGGCATCTGGCTGTTCTGAGAATCAGATGGCTCGTAAGTTAAGTGAGTAGGTGGCTCTTTGAAATAATTTCAGTTCAAGAATCCCAGTGAAACTAGTTCTGCACAAGTTATCTGAAGGACCAGGTTCTTCGTCTTTGGTTAGAATTGTGTCAGTCATTGGGATGATATTGGTTATCTTATGCTAGCCAGAAACAATGATTGGAAGCTTTATTTCTTTGATTCATTTTAAATAAGAACAATATTTATGATGCGACAGTATGACTTGTTTTGTAGAAAAATCCATGGTACAGGAATTGGGTTTGAGAAGAGGGCAGTGGGAAGTTAGAGACAACCAAAGGAATAGTTCTTTGGTGAAAAAAAGTTTGAGAAAACTGGAAAGAGGTTCTAAGCCTCCTTCCAACTATATAAATCATAACCTGTTTGAATTTTTCAATCACACTGTCTCATCCTAATGCAATCAAGCTTACTTCTTTTAAGAATGATTATACCTCAAGTTAAACATATAAACAGAACGAGTGTACCTTCCCAAATATACACATTATTCTATATGAATGCATAACTTAAAGGTGTTGTGTATATAAATTAGTAATATGAATGTCCATGTGTATATGCATATTTGAATATAGATTACCAAGTCTGTTGGAGGTTTGGCTGAGAACACTATTATA
This sequence comes from Rhinolophus ferrumequinum, assembly GCF_004115265.2. Taxonomy (NCBI): domain Eukaryota; kingdom Metazoa; phylum Chordata; class Mammalia; order Chiroptera; family Rhinolophidae; genus Rhinolophus; species Rhinolophus ferrumequinum. The sequence continues at coordinate 30,538,549 of NC_046293.1, read as the reverse complement.
TTACTAACTTCATATGTGCAGGTGCTCTTCACTGAATTAATGTACAGTTATTTCTTTTATCTTTTATGAAGCCTCCCCACTGGCACTTTCCATTGTACCTATATATCCACATTTATTTAATTGCTTTGATTAATATCCATGCTTATGTAATGTAACCTATTTTAAAATTGTTTAAATAATCAAGTAACCTAAGAAATAAGCTTTGGTAAAAAATATTCATTAAGATTATCGAAGTAACAGAATATAGGGTGTGATCTAAATGGCCAATGATAGTTTTTAAAAAACTATTGAGTGGAATGTTTCCACCTATAAAAACACAGTGCTTATTCTAAAATGGACAAATTCTTTTCATAATATCTAGTGAAAAAGAAAATGCTAGGATATCAGATTCTATATGTAATAGGAACACAACTATATAAAAGAGAATGCAAAAAATGTCATGAATCAGAAAAAAAAAATACTTTAAAAAAGACACTAAAATCTTAATACTGGTTATCTCTGGGTATCAGAACCATGAGGAAATTTTTTTATGTTTTTCTATTTTTCCATGGTGAGCAAATATTGCTTTCATAGTCTGAATTATATGTACTTTAGTTTTACTAAAAATCCATTCGTTTTAAGAGGTGACTAAAATAATATAATATTTAGCAGTTACATAATGCTAACCACATTATCAGGCATCATTTTATATGTTTAATCTTCAACTCAATGAGCTAATTTATTCTTATTTTATAGCCAAGGAAACTTAGGGACAAAAAAAGTTAAATAACTTCTCCAAATTTATACATTAGCAGGTAGTGAAGCTGAGATTCAAAACTAGGAAATATGGCATTGGCCTGTACTATACTGCTACTATCAATTTGCAAAACTGAAAAGTATTTTTTTTATTTTTAAAATATTTAAGCATGACAAAAGTATAGATGGTATTACAGATATCTACATACCCATCACCGAATATTTATTTTTTGAAACAATACCAGAACATGCTTATTTAAATCAGTATTACTCCCTTCCAATATATTAATGTAGATTTATCACTCAGATGATGATACCATTTTTGTTATTTTAATAAGAATATCTACTACTTACAACAGTCTTAAATGGCATAGCAAGTATAAACCTAACAAAATATGTACAGGATCTATATGAGGAAAACTATAAAACTCTGATGAAAGAAATCGAAGAACTAAATAAACAGAGAGATATTCCAAATTCGTAGATAAGAAGACTATATTGTCAAAATGTTAGTTCTTGCCAACTTCATCTATAGATTTATCATAATTTCAATAAAAATCCCAGTCATGCATTTTATGGCTATCAACAAACTGATTCTATAGTTTGTATGGAGAGAGAGACAAAAAACAGACAGCACTATATTGAAGAAGAACAAAGTCAGAGGATTCACTACCTTTCCTTAAAACTTACTGTAAAGCTATAATAATCAAAACAGTGTGGTATTGATGAAATAATACATCAGTAGACCAATGGAACAGAACAGAGAGTCCAGAAACAGACCTACACAAATATGGTCAACCAATCTTTCACAAAAGAGCAAAGGCAATAAAATGGAAAAAAAGAAAATCTTTTCAACAAATGGTAAAATTGGACACCCACATGCAAAATAATAATAATAATAAACACAGACTCTTCATAAAATTTAACTCAAAATGGATCATAGACCTCAATCCAGAAAAGCAAAATGATAAAACTCCCAGAAGATAATATGGAAAAAAATCTAGATTACGTTGGATTTGGTGATGGCTTTTTAGATAAAACATCAAAGGCACAATGCATGTAAGAAATAATTTATTAGCTAGATTTCATTTAAATTAAAAACTTCTGCTCTGCAAAAATATGTTGTCATGGAAAAGAGAATATAAGCCACAGTCCTGAGGAAAATATTGGCAAAAAACATAACTTATAAATAAGTTGTCCAAAATATACAAGAATCCTTACAACTCAACAATAAGAAAATAAACACCTTGATGAAAAAATGGGCAAAAGTCCTGAATAGACACCTCACCAAAGAAGATATAGAAATGGCAAATAGATATATGAAAAGACACACAATATCATTTGTTATTAGGAAAATGTAAATTAAAACAACAAGTTGCTACTATATACTATTTAAAATAATGACATCACCAAATGCTGGTGAGGATGTGGAGCAACAGGAACTCTCAGTCATTGCTGGGGGGAATGAAAAATGGTACTGCCACTTTGGAAGATAGTTTGGCAGTTTTGTACAAAATTAAGCATACTGTTATACAATCAAGTAGTCACACTCCTGAGTATTTACCAAAATGAGTTGAAAAAATAACATCCGTACAAAAACTTTGACATGGATATTTATGTCAGCTTTATTTATAATTGCCAAAACTTGGAAGCAACCAAGATGTCTTTCAGTAAAAATACATGAACTATCAATCAATGAAAAGACATGGAGAGACCGTAAATGCATATTATTAAGTGAAACAAGACAACGTAAAAAGGCTATATATTGTATGATTCCAACTATATGACATTCTAGAAAATGCAAAACTCTGGAGAAAGTAAATAGATCAGTGGTTGCCAGAGATTAAGAGGAGGGAGGGATGAATAGATGAAGGATTTTTAGAATAGTGAAACTAGTCTATATGATACTATAATGGTGGATACACATTATTATATATTTGTCCAAACCCACAGAATGTACAACATTGAAAGTGAACCCTAATGTGAACTACGATGTGGGTAGTAATGACCAACGTAGGTTCTTGGATTGTAACATATGTATCATTCTGGTGTGGGATATAGATAGTGGAAGAGGCTGTGCATGCTTGAATACAGAAGTATATAGGAATTCTGTACTTGCCATTCAATTTTGCTGTTAAACTAAAAGTGCTCTAAAAAAATAGTCTATTATTTTAAAAAAAAGCAACAAAGTATGCTAAGATATTCATACGTATCTCATTATTTTCCACAACAATTATATTAATAGACATTATTCCATTCCCATATTACAGATTAGATCATTAAGACACCAAAATTTTGTTTTTTACCTAAGGTCATTAAACTCCTGAATGCATACTTGTAACCATCACAAATTCAAAATAGTTTGAAAAATTTCTTGTAAGTCTACAACAGATTTTTCTGCATATCATCAACAAAAGCAAAATATTTTCTAAGGACAGTATTATTCTCTTTTTAACAATGAGATGTTATTTGGTGGAAAACTTAGTAGTAAAGTCAGGTGATAAAGCTGAATAATGTTATTACAAATTTAAAAACAAACAAACAAACAAAAAACATTGAAATGGAGTTCAGCAACTTGAGCCAAATTTGGCCACTTGATATTTTGTTTCCAGCCACCCTAACATTGGCAGGCTATTTCACATATAATTCCATGTATCCGGTCACTTGCAAGCTATACCCAAATTCTGAAGAGGCATCAATGAGCTAAAAATTGGTTGTGGCTCACCTTAAACGGCAGGCACATGGTCTCCAGTCTTTTAGTCCCCACTTTCCCCTATTGTCTCTTTGCCACTGAAGCTAAGTGGCAACTACCCTTTGTGATTGCTTTTGTGTTGTTATTCTTCCTGTAGTAGAACTGAGGGAATTTTTTCTTGTATCCATGTCTCTATGGGGAATATTAGATAAGGTAAGAGGGCCCCGTATTTCATGAAAAGTGGCAATGTATATTTATTTGTGGAAATATTGAATATTTTACGTATTTAATATGTCAATATACCATATCTATGTAAAAAAATACCACTTAATTCACTAATATGAAAAATTTAGAATAATCCTGGCCAATATATGGGAAAAAATGTATAGTAAACATTTAATTATTTGAAAAATATGATATTTAAACAAGGCTTATTTTAAAATGCAAACTAAAGATGTGGTGCTGCAATAAAATGCAAATGTGTATTAACTGAAAAAAAAACTTGCTCTGGCATGAAAGCCTTTTACAGTTGATAAGTTCATAAAGAAGTGTCTATAGAGAATAGCAGAAATTATGCGTCTCAAACAGAAACAAGTATTTGCAAATGTATGTAGCTAGAAATACAGTTCAGAGTGTAGAAGATAGACTTGAGAACTTACAGGACAAAGGATATGAAAAGGTTAAAGTATTTTCAAGCTTTCTATTGCAGCTGATAAAAGCCTAAATATAAATAATAATACCTATTTGGCTGTATTATTCATGCTGTCGATGAGAATTTTGATCTGACCAAAGTACTTTGGTGCATGGTGCAACGACAAGCATAAATTCAGAAAATTATTTATTTTGTGAGAAAAACCCTCAAGAGGTGAATGTAGTAATTTAATCGGTGAACATGAATAACGGTTATTGCTCTTGCAATAGTACAAAACTTAAATACAAGGCAACAATGTTTTACTAGGACAGAAAATTTACATGTATTTACAGTATCATTTACAAGGTATCTCTTTGAGCTAAAAGTGCTAACAATGAAACACATCATGAACATAGTAATGAAGAATTTCCCCCTGGATTTGCTCCCACGGCTTGAACCACTGATTTTCGTTTGTTTGCTTTAATTATTTTTTTCAGTTACAGTTGAAATTCAATATTATTTTACATTATTTTCAGGAGTACAGCATAGTGGTTAGACATTTATGTAATTTATGCAGGAACCACTGATGTTTTGATGCTTTGCATGATGAAATGGAGGCCCAGTTCTTAGTTGGCTGCACTGCACAGACATTAGTAGCTTGATATGGCATGGTGCTGAAGATATATATCCATACACACACACACACACACACACACACACACATACACACAGACACACACAGGATTGAAAATAATTGCTTATTCTCAACATTCAATTACCACCTGTCACCAGTTAAAACCCAATAAAAAATTTGGCTTTTTGTGCTTGATATTTTAAGCACCAAAATTGTTTAAATTTCTTTGCAATAATCTTTGTACTAGTTGCACAAATTTATGATTTGTGTATCTCATTCTTAGGATATTTTATCTCTGGAAAATTAAAATGGCACCAATCATTTGGCTCATTTTCTTATGCAAAGACTGTTCTACAAACACCAAAAAATATTGCTTGAAATATATTCCCCCAAATTCTGTATTTAAAGACCAAATTCTTTAAAAAGAGATAGTATGAATGAAGAATTACAAATGGTTTACTAGTTTTGCAATACTAATTTTTAAAATCCAAATACCGGGACACTGAAAACCAGTATTCTACAAAATATAGAAACTCATGCACAGATTCTATGCATGTTTAGAAGTAGCTATATTTGAGAACATCTGTTTTCCATAGTGCACTGAAGAAAACTAAGCATCATTTACTACAGAACACACAAAACCCAATATTTACACTAAAACAAAAGAAAGAGTAAAACATTTTTTTGGATCCAAACCAAAGAAGTAATGAATTATAAAACAAAATTTTAACCACTGAACTTATCTAATAGTTAACATATTTGCTTCCATTTTAGCTAAAAGTAAAATAAAATATCTAATGTTATAGCTGTATAATATTATGCAATAAAAATAAATTTGGATTATATTTTTGGGAGTTGATTTTTTTCCCTCCAATCCATCCAGTTTCACTCATACAAATTGTCTGGCTGGTCCTACTCTAAAGAGATAATACCTTTCAAATGAGGGGTTTTATTATAACTGAAAATTTATACAGTCTACTAATTTAACTGCTTAGAAAAGGAGCACACAATTTGCAAATAATTTATCATGATTTTAATGCCTTTATTTTATAGTCATACCTCTGAAATTATAGAATAATGTACCTTTTTCAAAATTATAAGAAAATTTGGGAAGCCAAAGTTATAAGGTTCTTACATTTCAACTTTTTGAAAATAAATTAATATTGTTCAATTCACCTTTATCTATTAATAGTAATAATTAGAAAGGTGATAATGTATAGGTAGAGTTATAAATGTGATACTAAGCTTCAATACAAACTATAATAAACACTAAATATGAAGGCATTGAAAACCAGAATTCTACATAAATCTCAAAAGTAGTTACTGTAATTATAACTATTGTGTAAAGATTTTATCCATGTTTGGAAGTAGTAATTTTTTTTTTCCCCATTATGAGCAAAGGTTAAATACCCTTTTAAAGGTGGCATTATCTTCTCATTTAAAAAAATGAATTTGATCTTTGGTTCCAGTTTGTCTCAAAACTCACAAGTTTATTCTTCTTTTCCATTGACAATTAATGTTAAAGTTGCCATTAAAATTACAATAGCAATATTCTTTTCTGTCTGAAGAGATTGTCATCTTTTCTTTCATGATAAACATTACCTCAATTATCAAGGTTACAATGAATTATATTGTAAAGGGTAACATTATCCATGTCTGCTGAAAATAAACTAAATTAAATGGACAGATAGATTAGCTATAAAAAAGGATATTAAGAGATTATGGAATTACTTTCCCCAAGATCTTTAAAAACAGTCTAGATACGCATCTGCTTACAATAGTTTAGGTAAAGTTTGCCTGAAGCCAGCAGGATGAAACAGAAAAATAACCTCTAGAGGTTTCCTTCAACCATATTTTTTCTACGATTTCACTCTATTACCCTCTAACTCTACTGGCATCTTCTCAGATTTCTGATGAAGATTCTGGGCAGCATAGATTTCTTTTTTTTTTTTGCTTAATGTTAACACAGTGTCACTCCAATTTTTATGTTATATTTTGCAATGTAAAAGTAGTCAAAAGAGAAAAAGAGAAGCATTACCAAAGTTCAGACTTTGTGTAAAAACAAACAAACAAAAAATTAAATATAATGGATACAGGTAAACATTATTAAAAGTCAGAATGGCGAACTTAAATTTTTTTAAACCCTACCGTGTCTTTCATTACTGCAGCCTCACTGCTCAAAAGGATATGATTCAGAATTTCAAAACGAATTTTTGTATTTTCACCATACAAATTGAAAAGCATATTTTTAATAAACTACAGTATATCCCCTTAATGCAAAAAGGGGGTTAAACATCTTCCCTATCAAAAAAAGAAAGAAAGAAAGAGAGGGAGGAAGGGAGGGGGTGAGAGAGAGAGAGAGAGAGAGAAAGAGAGAGAGAGAGAGAGAGAGAGAGAATTCCTGAGGTAGTCTTAAGTGATAAGTGAAGTCAGAGCCACCGCGTAAGGCCACGCTGGTGGGGCACCTAAGAAAATGGGGGGCGGGGGCGGGTGGAGAGGGGCTTGCTATATACACAAGTGAATGGCGCCCCCTGGAGCAGGGTCGTGCAAGATCTGCACAAGCATTGTGGCTGCCTTGGGCTCACAGCTTGATCATGACCCACTTCTTTCATAATTGTTTTCATGTTGATTTATTACACAGAATCAGAGGAAACTGGCTTTAATAAGTGTTGATTATGTAATGTAAGAATTTGATCAATAGTTCAAAATATTAAATAATTCTGAAAGATACAACTTTTTTGTTAAAACGTCAAAAATATTTTTTTTCATTATTCATTTATGGATAGATCTCTTCTAAATTACTTGTGGCAGTGATAATATTTTTAAATAGTGCATATCACTAAAATTGTGACATTTTACAAGCATTTTGATAGTTTTATTAGCTTTACAGGCAGGAGGAGAAGCAGCTGTCTTCATAATATGTAAGAATGGCACATGTAATGAATTTTTGCACAAATATTAACGAGTATATGACAATTTTTTCCAAGATCAGGAATGATTTGTTAGTTAATTAGGATATAATGGTAATTGTTGTTTAGGACAGGTTTTCTACATACAAATTTGTTGATTCAATGAAAAATTGATCAGCAGAGATTGCAAGAGAGCCTAAGTCAACTACTTAGCAAGCATTACGAAGAATATGGGTTACTCAATGCGTTTCTCTTAGGAAAAACAAAGGAATTATTTCAGGACTACTCCTGGAGACCTAGTGGTTAGGATTCAGCGCTCTCCCCTAGCAAAAACACCATGAAGTAGGTGTGGCGTATAGTGGTAAATGACATAAATATCGTGCGTGGGTAATGTTATTCATTGAAGAGGCAGGAGGGAAGTCAGTTTTTTCAGAAAAAAAAAAACAAAACATCTGACTTTTTAAATCAGATCCCCAAAGTTTACTTAACCTGAAAAAAAAATTATCTTTCTTTGTGACACCTAGGAGAACTGTAGCTAGGGAAAAATATGTAGGAACCATAACTTTCAAGAAGGCATGGTATCACTTTTAAAATTTGTTACAATTTTCACAGATGTTTTTCAATCATCATCTGAAGAAAATACTTCCATTTCAAAAAACAAACATGTGGCTTATAACACAATGTTGTCATTTTACAACTATAGGTAACATGTAATAAAGGATGGATTGGATGTTTCTACTGCGCCATTTGTATTGTTTATTTAAAGTAAAACAGACTATTTAGGTTAGTATAACTGTCCCTAACTGCAGTTTATTGATCAAGTAACTACAAATAGTTATCTCTTTAACTGCAATGTTTATAAAATTTTATTTTTCTAATGCCAATATGAAGAAGATAAATTCCATTATACTGTGCATGACTATATTTTATTTTAATGAAGACAAAAGGAAACGATGCCTATAGTGGTTTAGATACAGCTGCAGAAAAGGCTTACATGGCTAGAGCAACTCATTGCTTCCTTTCTCTTTCAGTTACATTATATATAATCATTTAATGAGAAGAAACATTTATCACATCTCTGATGTGGTCCAAAACAAAACCAGTTATCCTTATTTAAGTTTTATGCTTTTTTCATATTAAATATATTTATATGACTCATAGCGACTTTACTGTTTTCACATAATGCATACATCACTTTCTGCAAAGAATTCAATAAATTAACAATATTTCTGGCTACTCAGAGAAAAAAAACTCAAACATAGTGTAACTGTATAAATCACAAGTCCAGTTTAACATGAATTAAATGCATAAAATCCATCAGTGTCTTTGGAATTTTGCCCAAAACATTTGAAAGCCACGAATAAAGCAAATGTGATGTTAGTTTGGTTTGTGAAAGATTCTCTTTTCCAACATGTTTCAGAAAGATAATAAGGCTTGAGTCAAGTGATAAAAATAGTTTAAATTTAAGACTCACAATAAGTCTGTTTAGTAAAGTTTGAAACTGGCAGGAGACTTAGCCATTTCTATATGTTTCATTTCTTGTTGTTAAAGCTTTCATTGTAGCACCTGTAAAATGTGTGTATATTCTCAGAAACATGCAGTTTATAGTATTCATTTCAAAACTGTCTATGTTTGAAAACAATGTTTGGCGCAAGATATCAGCAAAGACGTAAGAAAAATATTAAAATCACTGTAGGAGTGACAGCAAAAAATGGAGAGAGACAGATTCCTCCAGTCTGATCCTTTATGATACTTTTCTAGTTATTGAGTATATAAATTCCAATCCCCTAGTACAACTGAAGGGGAAAACATGATTATCATATCACTCGAAGCTTCACAACTTTAAATTCAGCTCTGATGTAAATTCATTCTGTATAAATTGACTTTTAATATTTTGTTCCTTAACATAAGTATTAAATTTTCTGTGATTAAAAATTTATTTACTCTCTCTTCCTTAATTTAGATTTTTATTTGCTATGGTTGCCATTCCTATCCCATCTTGGCAAAAACAAAAATCTTTCTGTGCATTAGAGCAAGGGAAGTTTTAAAGCAAAAGGTGGCATTAGCCATGGCATAGAATTAGACTTTGAAAGCGATCTTTGATAAAAGAAATCATGTAAAGGGCAATTGTCGTGACCACGTCATCCTCTCAGCTCCACAGATATGCATCCATAATGTTTCATAAGGAAAGAAAATTAGGAATATGTAAATAGTCAGAGGTCACTGGAATTACTTGCTTTTAACATTTACTTAATAGAATTATTAGCTAGCTTCCAACCATAGGACCAAAGAGAAGGATTTCTGGTATCTGAGAGCCCTACAAGGAAGACATTTTCACCCCACTAATATAAAGAAACTCTGTAAATTGTTTCTAAAACAGAAAAACAGGAGCCAAGAGGAGCCAGCTTCTCAAGAAAAAAAAAGATTACATGTAAAATTGAGACAGAAACAGACGCAAGTTGGTAGGGAGCAATTTGGTACTTACTGATGTTCGTTTATTTTTCTAGTGCTATAAAAGTCTTCAATGGCTACAAGTAGTTGATAGTATTTGCAGAAGAGCTTTGGGTACAACCAAATGACAGTCTTTTGACTGTCCAAATGAAGAGCTTTCCTCTATATCATTCAGAAGTAATTGTTCAGCACGGATTTAGAGAAAAGGGATGCCTTCTATTCATTGAATTGCCAACACCTTTCAGTACTTTTCTTAAAATAATGATGATTTGAAGAAAGTGCTATCAAACTCTAGACATTTTTACATATCTTACCTCTTTAATATTTTTAATATTTCTTAGTTCTTAAACAGTCTATTCTGTCTTTGATACTTGTGCTTGGTGCTCATCAGTGCTAATGGGAATTAGCAACAAAATGGACCCTTAATCATTTATCTTACATTATATAAAGGAATGATTTGAGGACTTGATTAGGGCTGTAACTGAACAAGATATTATAAAGATTTGAGTCTCTTCAAACATGGCCATTGCAATAATTCAACTGGAAATTTATTATAAAATTTTCTTCTCCTAGATATTTTAGCATTGTAATTATCATTTAAGTATGTGACCAAAATCTTATAAAAAATCTTAAAGGCATTTGGACACTACTTATTTACAAAAGTAAAGACATATATTCATAGTTCATGGAACATTAATTTTGCATTTATTTGGTGTACATCAGTTTGCAATACTTAATTGTGTTGTAGTGAAGAGTTTCCTTATTTGTCCAGGAAGCACTTTGTGAAAGTATTTTCGCTTGTTTTTTATGGGGTTTGAAGTTTTTAAGGGATACATACTTTTAGAAAAACCTTACCATTTGTGTGACACATTTCTAAATTCAAGCTGAGAAAAATACTAATCTATATAAATATACCATAGGCAATACAGAATGTTTATTCCTTGGAGCAAAACAAAGTGAGATCTGGGAATTTTTGTGGATTTCAGTTATCCTGATCCCGATTATCTAAGCGTACCTAGCTTCCATGTGGCTTCTTGCTGTCTTTAGCTGCAGTATTTTTCTCTACCCAAAGGATGCACGGTGTACTTCCCTGAAGACATCCCTGCTCCTACCAAACTACATTATTTTACAAACCCAAGCCAGAAGTTTTCCTATGGCCAGAGTGTTTCTCACTTTATCTTGAGTTTCAGTGTTTCTCACTGTAAACATTATACCACCAATACATGGAATTGAAATGAATTAGGTAAATACAGATTTTAGATGATTATGAACTTGGTGGTTCAAGTTTTCGGTTTGTTTGTTTTTGTGCTCATGGAGTGTTATGTGACATAATTTTACTTCACTTGTTTAATTCTAACTCCCTTTAAATGTTCATATAAAAGACTTATGCTTTAAGAAAGATGCAAGAGTCCAATCCACATTTGGATTTTGGAAATTCTGATATAACACAGCCAAACTAATAGTTTAAAAAACTGTCAGAAATATGGGTACAAATTATTATTAAATGCAAATTATTGGTTTAACTTATTAGAAGATCCAATAAAAGTGATCTCTTAAATTCACCAAACACAGTGAATGTCAATAACTAGAAAGAAAATATAATATAAAATTCCAAGGTTTTCTCACATTGTATCATAGCCAGTTAGAAAACTTTCAAGCTCTCATCCACAGTAGAAAGAAAACACAAAATTCTCTTAATACAAAATGTACAGTATCTACCAAAATAATATTACAAAATGTACTGAGAAATCCTAAGGCAAATTGAAAGAATGTAGAGATGAACATTTTACCTAATTGAGAAAATAGCTTAAAGATGTCAAGTCTCCTCAAATTTCTTTACATATCTAAGACAATTCCAAGGGTCTAAGAGAATTACTTTGAAATAATTGATAAGTAAAAAAAGGCTAAAAATTTTAATTATATTAATATAATGATATTAAAATATTCTAAAATATCTAAGTATAAAATACATTTTAATATATAATGTGGTTAGTCAATAATATAAAAGTAAAATAAAAATGTGGTTAGTAAATAATATAAAAACAAAAATACGTAAAAAAGATAGATACACAATTTTACAGGTAAATTGAATGGCATGCACAGAAACAATTGCTGCAACGTGTCATATTATATTTTAAGATAATATGTGTCACAAGTTAATGAATCATTACTAAGTGGTGTTAAGATAATTAACAGTTTAGGAAAAAGCCATAGCAAACATTTAAATAAAGTAAAAGCTAAATAGAATTTGCTATTTTAAAATACAACAATATATAGGTTGATTATATGGGAGTAGTAATACACTTTTATATGAAAAAATGCAACACATTAAAGAGGAAAAAAGATAACAAATCTTAGTAGGTTAAAATCAATCATTATTACATGCCAAAGTTACTATAGACAGAACTGAAGACCAAGAGGCAAACTGGGTGGATTACTTTTAATATTATGCCAAATGGAAAATATTTTAATATAAAATATATAAATTAAGGTGAAAAAGACATACGCTGTAGAAAATTAGACAAAAACAAGAATATTCCATGTGAGAAAAAAACTAAATAATTAATAAATATATATGTGAAAAGTAACCTTACTAGGAAATCAAAGTATACAAATTCAAATAAAATCTTACTATACTTAGTTCATTAGAAAATAGTTTAACAAATGAGAACATCTAGAGATAAAGTGAAAACAGAATGTTCACTTTGGCACAATGGTTTAAGAATGTAAATTGATAAGAAATTTAGGGACAGAAATTTGACAGTTTTACTAATAAGCTGATAGACATTAGTATCTTTAATTCAGTAATTTCACATTAAAGAATTTATCTTGAGGAAATAATCAGAGTTCCTTACAAGATTCATGCACATATTCATAATTATTTCATTATGTTATTTTAAAGCAAAAATAAATAATGATACCTGAACAATGTAAATACTATGAAGCATTTTAAGTGTTTTAAAAATATTTAATAATATAAAGAATTGTTCAAAATATGTTAACAAAGCATATCATAAAGGAGTACCTATACCATTACATCAATTGTAAAAAAACAAAAACTAAAACAAAAAACAGTTAATTGCAGAATTACTTACATTAGCCAAAACATGTAACCAAAGTGTCCATTAAAATGTGATACACACACACACACACACACACACACACACACATACACACACACATATACATATACGAGGTCGGACAATTAAGTTCAAGAACTCATCATAGAAAAAGTGCTACATACCTCATGCTGAATATCACTATGGTCACCTTCGAAGTACTCCCCTTGGGAAAGTGTGCACCCATGCCAGTGCCTAGCCCATCCTTCAAAGCAGTTTTGGAACTCTTTTTCTGGAATGGCCTTCAGAGGTGTCATCGTATTACCCTTGATGTCCTGAATGTCATCAAAATATCTTCCTTTCAATATTTCCTTCATCTTTGGATAAAGAAAGAAGTCACTGGGGGCCAGATCAGGTGAGTAGGGAGGGTGTTCCAATGCAGTTATTTGTTTACTGGCTAAAATCTCCTTCACAGACAGTGCCATGTGAGCTGGGGCATTGTCATGATGCAAGAGCCATGAATTGTTGGCGAAAAGTTCGGTTGCCTTAACTTTTTCACACAGCCTTTTTAGCACTTCCAAATAATAAACTTGGTTAACTGTCCAGTTGTTACAAATTCATAATGAATAATCCTTCTGATAGCATAAAGGTTAACAACATTGTTGTAACAAGTTCGCAAACTTAATTGTCAGACTTCGTATATATTATATGTAGTATATAGATATATAGATACATATAATGACCATAAAAAAGAAGGAAATTTTGCCATTTGCAACATGGATGAGCCTTCAGATCACTATGCTAAGTGAAATAAGTCAGGTAGAGAAAGATAAATCCAGAATGACCTCACCTGTATGTGGAATCTTAGAAACAAACTCATAGATATACAGAATAGATTGGTGCTTGCCACAGGCAGGGGTTGGGGTTAGGGGAGGGGGTGAGCAAAATGGGTGAAGGCAGTCGAAATGCACCAACTTCCAGTTATAAAATAATTAAGTCCTGGGCACGTAATGTACAGTGTGGTGACTTTAGTGAATATTCCTGTATTGTATATATCTGAAAGATGCTAAGGAAGCGAATCCTGTAAGTTCCCATCACAAGAAAAAAACAATTTTTGTAACTATGTGTAGTGATAAAATGTTAAGTAGACTTATTGTGATGATCATTTTGCAATATATACAAATATTGAATCATTTTGTTGTATAAAAATGAAAAAGAGAGAAAGTGAGAGAAAGGAAGGAAAAAGAGAAGAGGAAGATGAGAAAGAAAAAAATTTTAATAATTTATGTTTATTTATTTGTTTCATTTAGTGAATGGTATCATGCAAAACAGAATGCTGGAGTCTTTTTTTTTTTTTTTACCACCCATATTTTCAAACATGTGGTACACAAAAGCAGATAGAATAGTGAAACAATTCCCCATGTACCCTCATCCAGTCCTAATAAACATCAATTGTCTCCATCTATTTATTACCCTCTCCTATGTTATTTTGAAGCAAATCCTTGATATCATATAATTTAATTCATAAGTATTTCAATATATATGTGTGGGGACAGAGCCCCAGAAAGCAGTTTCCAGGCTCTTGGCCTCATGTGGAAAGGTGCTGGCTCAGGTAGTAGATAGCCATCAGCTGTGGCTGGTTGGCCATCAGCTGTAACCATTGAGCCACTGGCCACTAATATAACTGCCATGGCTGGGCTAGCAAAAAAGGGGGAGCTAGCAAGAAGATGGTGGCTGAGCCTGCAAGCGGCACAGTGAGGGTTGAGAATTGTGTGGCTCCTGCTTCCTGTGTCTCCAACCCAGCCGCCAGTGAGAATATAGTGGTGTGACTCCCCTATGGCTCCATGGGTGTTCCTTTTTGGCCTCACCATGTCCTGCGTTCTTGTGTGGGGAGCGGGACCAGAGACCCCACCTGACACCCCGCATGACAGGTCCTTTACAAGACTTTTCTGACAAGGGGAATCAAATCTTTTTTTATAGCTATATATTCTATACATGGAACATATTAGGTGTTTAGTAAAGATCTGAGGAAGAGAGGGAGAGAGGAAGACAGGGAAGGAAGGAGAAAGACAGGGAGGAAAGAGATAAAGGACATAAAGACAAGAAGCAAACATAAGTAAATCAAAGTATGGGAAGAGGCTCTTGGTGACAGATTGGAAAAACTGGCCTCATTTTCTTTCCCTGGCTGTATGCACACTCTTGCGATTGACTCTGTAACTCCTCCCAAAAGAGCTATAAGCTTGCTCTAGTCTGGAATCTGGGCTGGCCTTGCAACTTGCTTTGGCCAGTGGAACAGGGACAAACATTATGCAAGCAGAGACATAGGGAATGTGAAGAAGATTGGAGAGGCCCAAGTCATCCCAATCATCTTAGCTAAGGCCACCATAAACCAGCCAGCCCCAGCTGACCCTTCAGCATCTCAAGTATTCAAGAGCGAGTCTAGCCAAGACCGGCTAGACATCAGCCCAGATGGCCAACATACGGGAGTCTCTGTGTGGGCAGCCCAACAGCTCTGGAAAAGGACACTGGGGACACCATATCCCAGATCAGTGCACCTCTTCACCCAGAATTTGAGCTGGAGATACAGAGAAAGCCAAAAGTTGGAGCACAAGTTAACAGCCTATCTGAGGTACTAGGCAGGGGTGTCCAAACTTTTTTCAACGGTTTTCACCAAGGGCCATATACGGTAAAATACACAAACAGCCGGGCCACTCACTCGAGGTGAAGTACGTATTGCCTCACCTGGTTTATTTAAGTAAACTAAATATATTTTTGGAATTTGCTGCGGGCCAATTAACAATGGATTGCGGGCCGTGGTTGCCCCATGGGCCGCAGTTTGGACACCCCTGCTCTAGGGGAAGGGAAGGAAAGGATCTTGTATTATAGCTTAGTACTGAGTAACGTCCCCCCTCTTTTACTGTACCTGCAATCCTGCCAGCTTTTGTAGTGATTGTGACAAGAACCTCTCAAATAGAAAGGTAAAGTTCGGGGGGACAAAGGTAGGGACTTTTGGGTCCAGCTTCCCTTTCCCTGTAAAGTTTTCCCCTCCAATTGTCAACTTCAGAGGATTTGGTGTTTGCTTTTTTAAGGAAGAAGGCAACCTTACTAATTTACAGAAGTCTTCAGTGGAGAAAGGGATAGGTTCTTGAGTTTGGTGATAAATGGTAACTAATAACAATACAGAGAGCAGTTTTAACTGAGTACATAGTTTGCAGTGGACACTGCTACGGGATTGATGTTTGCTTGGCCGTGTCCAGCTGCGGATCAGCGGCATACAGTGGTCGCTCTTACACGGCTGTGCGCCCTCTATGGGCGCCCCCAAGTCATTGAAAGTGACAGGGGTACCCATTTTACGGGGCAAGAAGTGCAGCGCTGGGCTGCTAGGATGGACGTGCAATGGTTGTTTCATGCTCCGTATAACCCACAAGCAGCTGGCATGATTGAACGCTATAACGGCCTTTTGAAGCAAGGTCTCCAGGTGTCAAAACACCCTCCCACGATGCGTGACTGGGCCTCGCATTTATGGGATGTCCTGAGAGTCCTGAATGAGAGACCACGGAAGGGAGGGCCCCCACCAGTAGAAGCTCTGCTACATCGAACAGCCGCTCCCCATTCAATTACAAGTTACCACCAGTGAGACTCTGTTAAAGCCAGGCTACGGCAGGAATGGAAACATTTTGCTGCCAGCACCCACATGCTTGAAAGCAGGGGAACGACAGCAATGGACTTGGCCCTGGCAGGTCAAAAGCCCCCACTGTCGCTGGTTGGGCCTGATAGTCCTATAAGGGGCCGGTTTGATTCATGATTTGCAAGTGAAGCCAGGGGTGGTGGCTGAGTGGCCACCGCAAGTGACTGTAGTATACGAAGGTCGCGATACCGGGATGATTTTGCGGGGAGACTATGTGCTCTCACTATGGCCTATTAGGGGGCCCCTGTTCTGTTACATGTTGAAACTATGCAAGGGACCTCAAGCACTGCCATAAAGGTTTGGTACCACAAACCGGGAAAGGTGCCAGTGGCAGCAACCCTCCTTTCCCAGGACAAAAAGCTAGCGTGTATCCTCCCAGATGAAAGGGATTTGCCACTGTTGGTACCTAAGACTACCGTTTCTTTTCGTCCGTAGGTGTCAATAGGCTAATATGGCACAGGGCCCCTTGCGGAAGACACTTGTCGCGTAGATTATGAGGCGAGAACCTGTACGGGTGGAGTGTGGGGACAGAGCCCCAGAAAGCAGTTTCCAGGCTCTTGGCCTCATGTGGAAAGGTGCTGGCTCAGGTAGTAGATAGCCATCAGCTGTGGCTGGTTGGCCGTCAGCTGTAACCATTGAGCCATTGGCCACTAATATAACTGCCGCGGCTACGGAGGGAAGTCGAGGAGAGAGGAGGAGAGAGGAGGAGACTGAAGAAGAGTGGAGGAGAGTCGGTCGGTTGGTAGCAAAGTGGACAGCAGGTCGCACGTCGTGTAAACCCAGCCTCCAGTGAGACCATAGTGGTATGACTCCCCTACCTATGGCTCCGTGGGTGTTCCTTTTTGGCCTAGCCATATCCTATGTTCTTGTGTGGGGAGCGGGATCAGAGACCCCGCCTGACACCCTACACGACAATATGTCTAAAGGAAAAGGACTTTTTAAAAACTATCATACCATTATCACATCTAAAATGTAACAATAACTTCCTAACATGAAATTTTCAGTCAATGTTCATAAGTGTTCCACAAATGTTAATTTATACATGTTTTAATATAAAGATCCACAATTTGTAGTTGATTAATACTCTTTTTAAGTATCTTGTAATCTATGTCAGGGCTTTTTAACATCAACACAATTGACATTTGGGGCTGATAATTATAGGGGACTGTGCTGAGTAAATTTGGATGTTTAGCTTCATCCTTGGCCTCTATCTAAATGCCAGGAGTACTTCCCAGGTTGTGATAACCAAAAATATCTCTAAACTGCCAAATGTTCCATGGGGGGGGCAAAACTCATGTGCTATTAAGAACTACTATCGTAAAGGCTCCTTCTTCCACCCCCATCTTTTTTCTCCCCCTTGCAGAGCATTTATTGAAGAGTTTGGGAGATTTGTTGCATAGAGTCTCCCACAGTCTGGATTTTGCCAATTTCATCTCCCTGGTGTAATGTAACACATATTTTCATCCTGTATATTTCTTATAAACTGTTGGATTTAGAGGACTGAACACATCATAAGTGGCTAGAGTCATTCTTATTTCTTACACCCTCATCGGTCAAATCAAGTCCTTTTTCATCAAATCTCTAATATCCTTCAAATTTGCCTCCGTTCTTCTTTCTCATTTAACTACCCTAGTTCAGGCCACAATCATCTCTCACCTGGATTAATACCACAGCCTCATAACTGGTCTCTTGTTTTTCCAGTCTTATCCCTGTGTAATCTCTCTTGTTCACACAGAAGCCCCAAGATGTCTTGCTAAAATGCACACTTAATTATGTTAAGCCTACCCCTGTACCTCACCTCTAGCACTTAAAACCCATCCATTGCCCTCAGAGTATTGTCTGAATTCCTTTCTTGGGCTTGTTTTGTGATTGGACAGACTCTGACTTTTCTAGTTTCTTTTCTATTCCCTCTACTTTCATATAGGTTTCTACACTTTCTCTTTATGTACATGTAATTCATAAACAATGTGTACTCTTAATCTTGTGTGTTTAAAATTTTGCATAAATTTTTCATTGTTCCTATTCTTTTGTAATTTATTTTTTTTAGATTTATTTAATTCATGTAGATCTAATTCTTTAAGTATGTCCAACAATCCATTGTTTAAATAAAACTATTATTTACTATTTTACTTTAATATCTCTGTGTCTCTAATAATTGGCATAAAGTTGCTATTCAAATAATGCTGATATTCATAAAGCTTTTTTTAAAGTAGTATCCATTGAAATATAAAAGACTGCTGTGTTGCTGGACATAATTCTGAATTTACCCTTTCACCTCCTTCACTTCAATTCAACCCAGAAGCAAGTCAGAGGAAAAAAGGCAAAAAGACAAAGTCCTGAGAACTCTTATTAATCTGGGAAATTTCTCCCATTTGGGAGAGAATATTGAGGGCTTGTGAGGAAAATAAATGGGAAAAGCTCCGGAGAGGGCAAGCACCTTTTCACCAGCTCTGAAGGTCAGTAGCAGCATGAATAACTGCCTGAACTCATGATTTTGGTTAGCCAAGCAGCGCATAAAGTCATAATAAGAAAAACCTAATTATAGAAGGGAGAAGGAGAACATAAGTGACAAGACAATTTGAAGGAACAAGAGACCAGGTAAAGAGGTGCCAGGTGATGTTTCTCTCCCGAACCCCCACACTCCAAGGACTTAATAAGACAACAGTCTCAGTCTCAGACCTCTAAACCTGTTGGCATTATTTTTGCTGAAGCTGGGGCTGGGTGGGAGAGTGGCTAAGCACAGATAGGGAAGATGAACTACTTTAATGGAAGTAAAGGCTTTTGGGTTCCACACTGAGTCCAAAGAATAATTTTAAAACTTTCCCAAAGGAGTAAAATACATCCTCAACTAAGTGGCATGAGTGTATCTCAGAAGATTAAAGAAATCTCAGATGAGAGAGAGTTCATTTCTCCAAACAAATTGCATAGTTTCAGGTAATGACCAAACATCCTGCCATACCGTTAGATATTAGAAGAATGGGTTGAGAATGCAATGTTAAGTCATCAAACTATATATCTGAAATATCAAGAGGTCTCACATAAAGTCGTAAGGAAGTCAACTAGGTTTTGATGGAGCTGACCATGTTAGCCACCAACAGGTTAAAAGAAATGTTGTCAAATATGCAAACCGTAATAGCTAAAAGGAAGAAAAAAGGAGGAGGACAGGAAGGTGAAGGTGGAGAGAAAGAGGTAAAACCGGCTGGGAAATAATGAAAAAATTACGACTAAAGAAAATAAAGAAAATCCCCTTGAGTGCTTCTTTCTATATTATTACCTAATCAAAACACAAATTAGATTTTTTAATCCACTCAGATGAATATATGCTTTTTAAAAATAGAATAAAATAGCGGGTATTTGTAGAGTTAAGGACACAAATTGAAGAACACCATTTTATAATTAAATTTAAAAGCTATTTAACATTTTTACTTATGGGCTGGCAATAAAAGGATTTATTTGGATTACTTGTAATTTCTCTTTTACTTATTAATAAGTACAAACAATTAAAATGCAGTAAGATGTTTAACAAAGTCGATAGACAAAGCCAAAATTCAAAGTGAGACCTTAGAACAAATACTTGATATACTCACAGTAAATTCATAAAGAAAAAAGTTAAAATGATTAAAACAATTCAATAATAAATATGGAGTGCAAATATGATCCAATCTAAATATTATGGTTTCCCTGAAGTAAGCAACATAGCAAATGAGATAGAAAAACATCTTCAATGATATAATACAAGAAAAATTTCTGAAATTAAAGAACTGAATTTGCACCTTCAGGGAGATATTATATTCTAGAAAAGAAATCATACCATCAATAAGAGGGAATAATGTAATAAATTGTGTAAAAGTACAATGTCCAAGGTGAGTGAGGAGAATGAAAAGTTTAAATCCCACCAATGGAATTAAAGAAGGCTTCAAGGCAGAAATATCATGTGAGATATTCTTTGAGAGCTAGATTTTTTTTAAAATGATGGGGAAATATGCAGATAAAAATTTGAACAAAAGTAAAGTGAGAAATTATAATGGTTATTTGGAGGAAATGTCGTGAATGGAAGTTTGACATATAGAAATATAAAAGTGGAAGTGGAATTAAAGAGGAGAATTAAGAAAATGTAACAACCAATGTGAGAAACCTGAACTTCAGTCTGTAGGCATAAGGAAATTGTTAAAAACTTTTTGAGTTAGGCTTCTACATATCACTTATTTTATGCCAATGCACAATTTCTACCTATAAGCCAAGAATTTAAAATAAAAGGTATCATTAATATTTCAGACTGAATTGCCCTTCCCTCAAAACTGGTAGAGCTTAGCCCACTGGTTTTCAATCTGTGACATTTGGCAACGTCTGCAGACATTATTTGTTTGTTGCATTTGGGAGAAGGGTATTATTGGTACCTAGTGTACAAAGACCAGGTATGCTGCTATTCATGGTATAATGCAAAAGACAGCCCCCTCCTACAGAATTATCAGGCCCAAAATGTCAATAGTGCTGGACTGAGATACTCAGGCCTAAAGGTAAGCTAACCAGCAAAACCAAAACAAATACCAATTTTCTCTTAAGCTGTACAAGTAGTTGCAATACTCTAAATGCCTCTCCTCACCATACACAGACTACTTATCTCAACACAAATACCTCTCTTTCCACGTTCTATCCAAAAACAGTGTCTATTTAACCCAGTCATGCCACTCATCCTTGATATCCAAAGATACTGGCCAAGTAAACTTCCCTTCTGTAATCTATCATTTTTTGAATCTTATTCCATTATAATTCTATACTTTCCATGTTTCCAACTACCATTCCTCCAATGTTCCAACAACATTCCTCCAACTACCATGTTTCCCCAAAAATAAGACCTAACCGGAAAATAAGTCCCAGCATGATTTTTCAGGAGGACATCCCGTGAACATAAGCCCTAATGGGTCGTTTGGAGCAAAACTTAATATAAGATCCGGTCTTATTTCTGGGGAAACACGGTAATTCTCCCACTGCTGCCTTCCCAGCTCTTTCCTCTGTGCCCTCTAGAAACCCATTCTCTTATAAATAAATTATTCTGCATCTTCTACTTCGAAGAATGTTCATTTACTTTCCTATAACATTCTCAAAGGTCCCAAGTACCATAAGGGCTGGAAAGAAAGTGAACACTCAACTTTCATTTCTTCTTTTAAACCATAATATCACTTTCTTGAAATAACTCTTTTAGACTCCTGACATACCCTCAGCATCTCTTTTACCTGTCATTTATGCTCCTTTTTCTCACACACTCACATTCATTAAGGATGCCAGACCTCTCTTATCGCAAATACAATCATAATCATGAGTGTCTTCAGTATCCATATGCACAACTTTCCCAACACCTTAATCCCACAGACTTCCTCAAATCCATATCCACTCTCTAGCCATCCACACCCACAGGCATATTACTTTGAACATCTCTACCTCTGAAAAAGCAAACAGCAAAAATCAGTATCCTAGTTATTTACTACTATATTAGACAGGGTATCTAAATACAACAGAAACCAACTCTTGCTAATTTAAGCAGGAAAGATTACCCAACTTCTTGGAAAGAATGAGAATGATCAGGAAACCTGGAGATTAGGAGAATGATCAGGAAACCTGGAATACAAGTCTGAAAATGGCAGGACAAAGTAAAGTTGGTAGGCAGAACAGCAGCTGAAATAGTACCATTTAATCCACCAGTAAGGACACCGTTGACCACTTCCAAAGCTTCTGATGGCTTCAGTTGAAACGATTCACTGCCACTCTCCCCTGAATACTGGATGTGGCTACTGCCACTGACAATCCACAAAATGGATTTTCTATTATCTTTGAGTCTTTGCAAGACTAGTTCCTTATTCACAATTCAAGACAAGTGCTTTTTATGCCACCATGCCTTAGCACAAAATTCCTAGCTTTCTTTTCCCAGCAGCTCATTTTTCGAAATTTAGCTCAAAGGTCTCCTGTAAGGTTTTCTCTGTCCCACCCAACAGAGTTAATCACCTCTTCTTTTGTGTCATCTATGTATCTAGTACCTCAATTACAGTATTTCTAATATTTTATTGCAATTATTTATTGCAAGTCTATTTATTACCAAACATTCAGTGCCATGAAATAAAAACTTTTTTTTTTAACCTGTGCATTCTCTAGTAAAGTGTCTCGCAACATTGTAGGTTCAAGAGTGACTTAATACTGAGAAGACACCATCCTTTTCATTTTCACACCAATACTGAGGACTCCCTAATATGTTATATAAAACATTTCCATATTATTTTATAAATCGATAGAGTTGATTTTTAAAGGTGAAAGAGTGATGTAGACCACAGAGCTATCCCTATGTGTAAGCAGAGTAGACAAGGCTTCTAAGCATCTATCTCAGATATCACCTCCGCTACCATTGAGGATAGCTCACTGGTTCTGGAAGAGTTCCTATTGAAATACCAATGTTCACACATAGGTCAATAGGTCATTAGATTACTGCAGAGTAGAACAGGATGTGAGAAGCGGAAACAAAGAGAGGAAAGGTGGACAGGAAAGCACTGTGGCTTGAGTCCTACCAGGAGAGGAGAGAGAGTGAGTACCTCATTGAGGAGGTCCAGGCCTACAAAAAGGCACTGGGCAATTAGGAGAATACCAGAGTTTCATTTCACCATGTCACAATCTTGCCCAGGTCAAGCCAGCCCTAACCAAAGATAAATGTCAACTGGGAGTCCTCAAAACAAAGTCTACCCAGTTTCTTGACTTTCTAAAGTGAGAACACATTTACATTTTGAATGTTAATATAATTTCAGTTTTCCAGGGTGCCTTTTATAAAAACATAGGATAATACGTACTAAAAAGTGTTGAGCTGTGAGTGAAAATAAAGAGATATTTTATAATTAGGATAAATATAAAAATATAGTAAGAATATGAAACTGAGATTTCAAACAATGGCATAAACTGGCCTTGTGATTTATAGAGTCCTAGTTTTGAAAACAAATTGTGTGTTAAGCAATCACTGAGGTGAAACTCAATACTCTCGATCCCTCTCAGTATTCTACGTGTTGCATGTAAGCTAGACTATAGAAACTTGAGAAGACAAAAAGGAAAATATACAGCAAGAGTTAAAAAAAAAAAAAATAAGTATCTTTCTCTCTATGGCACTCGACTTGCTCATACAATAATGGAAAACTGAAATTAAAAAAACAATATGTCTTTAAATCTTAATTACTTTGTCTTTTTTGGTAGCTTCTATGGGTCCCTTAATAAACATAGGAGCCATGACCCCCTATTACCCCAAAAAATCAGTTGGTCAACAAACTTATATAGAGACTACAAATAATAACGCTAGAGAAAATAGTCAGAACATCACTACTTAAATCTGACGATAAAGCAGCAGCCAGGATCTGCTTTATAAAAGGGATGTAGACAAAGTTTATGCTTAAAATAATATCTTGGTTGGGCATATTTTTATTTATACTTATGTTAGGTTTCATTTATTTAATAATGACTAAAGAGTAAAATTTTTTCATAAAAATTCACACAGACTGTGGGGAAAGACATTTTAAAGCATCAATAAATATATGTTTAAAAATAAGTGTAAAATCAATTTACAGTTTAGAAGTGTATGGGTCTGTAAGCTCAGAGGACACTGAGGCCCAGAAAGAATTCCACTTGCTCAGCTTCACACAGTTATACAGCAACAACTAACTATGCTGAGAACTCTTGAATCCCAGGTTCATTTTTTTAAGGCAGACAAACTATGGTCCATGGAATAAATTGAATTCACTATCTGTTTTTATTTGGACTGGATAGTTTACATATTTTTTAATAGTTGAAAAATAATATTTCTTGATATATGAAAATAATGTGAAATTCAAATTTTAGTGTGCGTATATAAAGTTTTATTAGAAAATAGCCACACCTATTTATTGATGTATTGGCTATGGTTGCTTTTGTAAAACAACAAAATTGAGTAGTTGTAACAGAGACTGTTGGCAACAAAGCCAAAAATGCTTACTGTCTGGCTCTTTACAGAAAAAGTTTCCTAACCAATGCCTCCAGAAATGAGTTTAAGAAATAAACCCAGATAAGTCAGACAGATAAAGACAGATATCATATGATTTCACTTATATGTGAAATCTTAAAAAACAAAACAAAATGAAACAGAAACAGACTCATGAATACAGAGAACAAACTGATGGTTACAGAGGGGAGGGAGTGGAAGGAGGGGTGGAAAAGGGGACGGGGACTAAGAAGTACAAGTGTCCAATTTTAAAATAAGTCATGCGAATGTAATGTACAGCATAAGGAATAGAGTCAATAATTTTGTAATAACTATGTATGGTGACAGATGGGTATTAGACTTATTGCGGTGATCACTTTATAAGGTACACAAATGTTGAATCACTATTTTCTACACCTGAATCTAATAAAATATTGTATGTCAACTATAATTAAAAATAAATGTGAAAAAAGAAAGAAGTCCTGAAACCAGTATTCTGATTTCACCAGTCAAAAAATAACCTGTACATAATTTCTAATTAATCAAACTCAGACTTTTAAAAATGTACTCAAAAAGCTCCTACTACACTTATTTTGTGCACTATTTGGGTTTGAAATGTCCTTTGTTTTAAGCAAGATAATTTGGTTGCATGGAGTAGAGATACACTCAATTGAACTTAAGCAGAGAAGAATACTAAGAATATACCTGGAACTGAAGGAAATCCAGAATGACAAGACATCATTGAAAAGGCTTCACAAAGACTGGAGCTAACGGGTGTTTCTGAATTTTAGTTAACTCTAGCTACTTTAGAAGCAAGAAATCAAGAAACTTTTTTGCAGTGGTTTGTCACACTTGACACAGTCATACGCCTAAAGAGTGTTTCCTTTTCTCTTAACAACAACCAGCTCTTTTAGTTTATTTTCACTATGTGCTATTCAGAACTCCATCTTGCACATTGACCCATTCAGGCACCCTAGTTCTAAATTCAGCTTTCACCGCCTGATAGGTGTAGCAACTGTACTTAACTGAGTTGATTCTTCAGGCATTTATTAATCTAAATCCACAAAATGTATATGCTTGGCTTAACTCATTCTTTATTCTTGCCAATGGCCTGCTGGGAAGTTGTGATTTGGCTTCCCTAAAATCAAGAATTCACACTATTCCAGTCATCAAATGTTCAGAAGATGGTGACCTGAAAAGTCCATCTTCATCTGGGCATGGAAACAGGGCAGTTCCTTTAGAAGAAGCTACTACTGTTGGGTTATCATCCCCCAAAACGTTTCTTCTTGGTTCACGTACATAATATTTTCCTCTATAGCTAGATTTTCACATACATAATATTTTTCTCCATAGCTAGATTGTAAATTCCTTTAGCGAAGAAATCCCTTCTACTTTTATATCCACGATAGTACTTAATAGGACTTACTTAAGGATGCTCAACATCAATTGTGGCGTGAACGATCATTTCTATCAACTAGTATAACAAATAAATCAACAGACTTTGGATTATTCAAGACAAAAATTACCCAAAACAAACACTTGTGAGTTAGTTTTATTAGTTTTTTTAATAAGTAAAATATAAATTGTGAGTGTATGTTTTGCTTCCTGAATATGTAGGTATCAGAATTAGCCCTCCACTTTGATTCAAAAGAGATTTTGATTTTAGTATTTCATATTCTAGTGTAAAAACATATGAACACAGTGTGATCCTAGAGAAAAAACAAGGATTCTAGAAATAAATTGAAAATAAAATAAATCACAGGAATAATTTACATATTAATGGTTGATTTTTCTTCTCAAGTGCAAGAATAATAATAGATAAGAAACTCCTGACCTGGGCTTATCACATAGAATGTCTCATTTTTAGAATTCTTATCTTTGATGGTCCAGGATCTAAAACTTTTCTTTAAAATCAAAGCATTTAATATTAGTGAATAAGTTTACAAAATGCAATCGTATTTTATATTATGACTTGACAAAGAATCAATGATTATTGCAATTTTTGGTTTTCCTTCACAAAATTGGTAACCACCACAATCCAGAATTTACAACAGATAGCATGAAGAGTTTCATATGTTAAAACTTTGAGATAATGTTTAAATTCTATTTCCACCACCTATGATCAAATCTGTATATCAAGTTTAAAATTAAATAAGATTTTTTATAATATTGTATATTTATTTTCTTTCTATAGTTCATTTTAAAAACTCTATTTAATGAAAAATATAGCCTAACTTAATTCAAGCTCAGCAGAGACTTCATATTTGTACACTACTAATGAAATTCAAGACAGTGGTAGAAATAGCATATCCAAAATTAACCTAATTTCAGCTTTTTCAGAGTGATTAGTAGATGCTCAGCAAGAAATACAGTCAAATTTAAAAGCCTGTATTTATAATTGAAGATCTTTAAAACTAATTTAGATAACTAGAATAATAATTGGTGCACACAATGTTTCAGTTATTGAAATAGAGAATTTACTTATCTATATTGTAAATAATAAAATTGATCATCTTTTAACAGAGCACTAAAATATGTGATGATAGTGATTGTATGTCTATTCCATAATATCACTTAAATATAACTATCTTCCTCTGACATATAAATAACATAATATAGCATTATTCTTCCTAAAAGAAACTGACTATATGAAAGTTCAACTTATGGGGAAATAATAACATGCCTAGAAAAGGAAAGGAGAAGCTCTTATGATATGACATTAAATTCTAGATCTAAGGTTGTTCTGGGAATAGTTATTTACACTGCCGGTAAATTTCATATTAGAGGTCCTAGTCTATTGAGTACTTTCCTCTTATTCCCTACATAAAAAAAAAAAACTAAACAAACATGCCTCTAAACACAAAAATCCTGTCCTAGACTTCTAATATCTCTGTGTTTAAAATCCCCACAAACTGTCTCTACCTATAATGAAAAAAATATATATATATATGTATATATATATATATATATATATATATATATATACACACACACACACACACACATATATATATATTCATAGTTATCTAATATTTTATACCATTGTTCTGGCTTTATTTTATTGTAAATGTTATAAAAAATATTTTAAAACCAATTTGTTCTATAAGAAGAGCTAATGTTTTCTGAAGGATTTGATATAGAACTATGTGAGTGATTTATAAATTATCTTATTAAATGTAACCATATTTCAATGCTGATTTGAACTTAAATTATTTAAGTCATTCCATTTTTCATGTGGCATATATTTATCTTAACATTAATATAATAGCATACTATGAAGAAATGTATACTACATTAATGGACTATCAAATCCTGTCCTTATTGTGTAAATTTGGATTTATCATTGACCATCTTCTACCTCCATCCCCCATCTCCCATCTGTACCATAACTTACAGGAAAAGCCTAATATGCCAACATCAACTTA
Source organism: Rhinolophus ferrumequinum (assembly GCF_004115265.2). Classification (NCBI taxonomy): domain Eukaryota; kingdom Metazoa; phylum Chordata; class Mammalia; order Chiroptera; family Rhinolophidae; genus Rhinolophus; species Rhinolophus ferrumequinum. The sequence continues at coordinate 30,510,344 of NC_046293.1, read as the reverse complement.
GAAAAACTTGTCTTCGTCCTCTCCACGTACATACCAATAAAAGAATCAATATAAGATATGTAGAAATATTTTACTAATATGTATACTTACATATACATATTGAGTACTTTCCTCTCACACATACAAATATATATATATATATATATATATATATATATATATATATCCCCAGAAGCTATATCTGTTAGAAAACCACACATAATATATATATATATATATATATATATATATATATATATATATGATGTATATATATATGTGATATATATACATCATATATATAATATTGAATCATTCCATTTAGTATTACGAGATTAAGTTCAGGGATTCCACCCTTCTACATAAATTTGTCCTCACAAATATTTGAAATAATTCAAAACATGTGACAATTTTTGTGATTATTAATTCCTATCAAAGAAAGAGAATCTCAACTCATGCAAGGAGAAAAAAATATCGCAAAGTTATTTGTATGAAAACAGGAATTATAGCCATATTGAACTTGGTAATTGTTTTGTATCATGTATATGCACGCTGAATAAGTTTGTCAGTGCACCTGGTAAATGATTCCGCTTGCCTACTTCCTTCTACTGAGGCAGCAAATGAAAGAAATAGCCAGTCCTTTCACTCCCAATGTAAATTCTTACTTACTCTGTGCAAGTAGGCAGATGTTATAAATAAGGTTTTTCTTCCAGAGAGCGAAAACTTACATCATTCCCAGTCACACAAATTGGTAGTAAAGTAGAATAAAATGCAGAATTTGCCATGTTGCTTTTGCTTTTACTGTTAGCATTAAATTAATATTTGCCTGCGTTTAGGAAGGTCCAACAGTAGAAAAGCAAATAACCTAGAGACAAGCAAAATTTAAGATTTACCCCAGACCTACAGAAAATCTAACCAAATGAACTCTTTCTTGCTGGTTATTTTGTTTAATACATTATTCAGTGTGAAACACGGGATTGTTTCTGGAAGACTCGATGTTATTTCATTTCTAATACACATATAACATACGGTGTTTCCCTGAAAATAAGACCTAACCGGACAATCAGATCTAATGCGTCTTTTGGAGAAAAAATTAATATAAGACCTGGTCTTATATTACTATAAGACTAATATATTAATATAAAATATTAATATATTATATTTAATATAATATAATATAATATAATATAATATAATATAATATACCGAGTCTTATATTAATTTTTCCTCCAAAAGATGCATTACAGCTGATTGTCCAGCTAGGTCTTATTTTTGGGGAAACATGGTAGTACTATTGTCCATAGAATTTACAAATTTACAAATTATGTGTCAGTGTTTCAATCAAAATATTCCCTATAAACTGTATTTTTTAGGTATCAGGGACGGAAGGGAGGTGTTAAAAATCAAGACAGAAGGAAAAAGATGGAGTGAGGGGAAAAATAAAGCAAAATCAAGGAAAGCACTGTCCATTGTGACAACCAATTCATCATGGACCTGTTTGAAATTCTTCTCAATAGGACAGAACACAAGGTTTTTTTTTGCATAGACTTTTTTTTTTTTCCCCCGTTGGTGGCAAGCAGTTTCCCAGCTAACCAAGTATGATCCTTACCCACATTTTTCTTTCAGAAACTGGTGGTTTTCTATCAGAGAGCTATAGCCTCTGGAGAACTCTTTTTCTCTTTCAAGCACATTTGCAAAGGAATGGGCATAATACTTTGTTTTCTGTCCTTCTAACCTTATTTTTGCCACCTGGCCAGTTTCATATCAAACTATTAATATCTGTTTTCAAAGAAAACTAAAGTCTCCCTAACATTATAACATTATAAGTTGAATCTACTGACCCCAAATTACTTAGCCACATGCTCTGTATAAAATTTTAAAGATAAATATTATTAAGATATGATTTTCTAAGGCATTGTACATTGTTTCCTCTGGACACAGATTTATGCTGTTTACTGACACTTTCCCATCTACGTGATTGACTCATGATTTGGGGGCCAACAATGTAGGATGGGTTAGCCAGTGAAGTGAACATGGGTCCCAGCAAAATATGGTTGAAGGTCCATCTATGGGGACTCCACTGGGAACCAACTGTGCCTTTGGACAAAAATATCAAAATATCAAAGTATCAAGGATAGAGATTTTTGGCCCATTGTGGTCTGTGGGAGTAAGATGATAAGTCATTTTGGCAATCCTCAAACACCAAATCTATTCTATGTTGTGACTAAATCACAGGAGGATATGCTAAGACTTGTTTTTATTTAAATGGGAACATTTTATAAAATCTGGACTGATCTGGAAAATCAGACTATATTGTCATTTCCATAATATACAGAACAACTGACCACAAATGAAAAAAATGCATAAAAACGTAATTTAAGTCTTCAGTCAACCAGTTCATGAAAAATACATGTATTTTGTTGGGACTGAGGTACATCTGGTTATCACCACTATTCGTTTAAACTTTACACTTTGGAAACAACATTGTGACTCAACATGCTAATTTATGCTATCTCCTAAGACCAGTTTGGATGCTAAGGTCATTTGTTAGTGAAATAGTTCCTTTCCATACCTACTCTAAGCATTAAAGCATCAAGGTGCTGTTTGTATCACTCAGGTATCACTTAGTCCAAAGCAGCTTTGGGTGAGTAATATAAAACTTTTGTTCTAATGCTTTTTTTTCTGCTGCTTCTGGGTTGTTTGTTTGGTTGGTTGTTGTTGTTTGTTTTATTTTCTCCTAGAGAAACATGGAAATCTATACCGTTTCATCTTAGAAGCTGTAACCTAAATGCAGGTGACTTGTCCTTTTAGTCTACATACCTTCATATGTTTTTGAATTATACCCTCACCTCTTTTCAGCCTTAGAGTTTATGAAAATATTTAAATAATTTTATTATGATATAATATTTTTTTGAATGTTGATTTTGTTTCTATTATACTAGTCAGACAGAAATTCCCCAAACGTGGGTCTTTCAACTTTTAATTTCAGTAGTTACATAGGAAAACTGACACGTGTACTTAACCCTATGTTTGAACAATGACCATGTTATTTAAGTTGATCATAATCACATACATTTTAATAACATGCTTTATTACCATTTTCATAATTTTTACCATTAAAAATTGATATGTATCTTTGCCATGCAACCAATTCATTCAAATATTTTCAACAGTTACCTTGTGTAACTGAATTTGTTCTACTGACTTATTATTTTATTCCAAGCTCCACTGAAAATAAAATTGATCACACAGCTAACTTGTGACCCTATAACTTAGTTGCTTCTTATAGTTATATCTTAAATGTCATCTGCACTGCCTCAAATATGAAGTACAGGATAATTCTTTGTTTCTTCTTCTTTGCCTTTGTTTCACTACCGCTTAAAACTTTCAATTAATCACACTCATTTATTTAAAGCTTTTAGGTTTAATATAAAGCAGAAAACCAAACCACATAACCACAGTGACACTAATTCAATGGGTCATTGAACCGCTAGCTTTGCCAGAGAAGCAAATCGTCAATGAATTACATTTGGCATGTTCTTTACAAGAGTTTCTCTGTAAAAGGAAAACAATATCTGTGTGTTATGTTTTAATGACAGAACATATAGAAAAATCTACAGTGATAATGCATTTTTCCCAAAATTTCAAAGTAGACTCCTTAAAATCATTTATGCAAATAGAATAGAATAGAATTTTATTTGTAAAAAAAAAAAAAGAGAGAGAGAAAGAAAAACAATCAATTTCTGAAAATTTCCAGAAGTGTATCTATTATATAAAATGGGATAAAGCTATAACTGGGTAGCAATTGAGGTGTGGTACCAGTTTGGTTGTAGCATCTGTTGTCTGATGATTTGCAGGTTCTGTATGGTTTCTGTGGTTATGATAGAGAGAGTCCTAAGGAATTCTGAGCTTTCAACCCTCAAGCCCTAAAGATTTGTTAGAACTGTGTTAATGACAGAATAGAGAAGTCACAGAAAGAGGTTAACTTTTGAGAAAATGCTATAACTTTAGTTTATACTAATTATGCATGCATCTAAGAACATCTAACAACAGGCAATTTAAAGTAATAAAGACCATTAAATAATGTTTTCAATTAAACAATACACTTTATAATTATTTTATAAGTGAGAAGATTTTAGAATGGAAACTATAGATTTGGGAAGAATACAAAATATTTTGTGCCTATTGCTTTGACACCACCATTTCATGGATGTATTTTGAGACCTAACTTTGACATTTTGATAGTTTAGCTCTTTACTTATGGACATAAATATTTTATTATAGAAACATTGATAAATTTTAAGTTATTTTTAGAATAAATATTATAGGTTACTTTTTATAATGAATTTATTAAGTTATTTTAATTACATGATCAACTTATTACACACTATAGTTAAATAATTTTCTTATTTTCATTGTCACTTTCTTTACTGAAAATTTTTAATTGGAATAAGTTATTTCCATGTAAATTTTATGAGAAAAATTTGATCAATAAGTCAATTTTTGTCAAAATGAATACTTTTTAACGGTTAGACTTTCTGATGGCCTTTTTATTTTTGGTCATTATTCTACCAAGATAAATTTTCCTGAATCTAATATTATACATAAATATTTCAATATTATTATTCATTTAACGTTGGTTAACAAATTTTTTTCATGTTAGTTATATGCTTTCTCAATTTTATTTTCTGTTATTTCTAGCAAGTTCACCTAATAAGGATCACCAAACCATAATGTTATTGGAGTTAAAATGGTAACATCAAAATAACTTGCTTTGAATTGGGTGTTATTTGTATTTAGGTGATACATATTACAAAACCTAGAGTAATATTCATTTTAGAGAGCAAAAAGAGAAAGATGAACCAGGAAAGGATTTAGAGATCATTAAATTTTAAGCCTCGCATATAAGAATCTCTAGAAACCAATATTTCTTCAACAAATGATATTTTCTACATCATTGCACTTCCTTCTTGTTAAGAAGTAATGAGCAAAACTTACCCTTTCCAACCAACCGACATGAAAGAGAAGTACTGAATTGAATGAGATATAAGAAATCATTTCATTGGTATAAAGAATTTCAGATGAATAATTTAGCATCAGAAAAATTGATGGAACCAGATGGAATTTCAAAAAATGCCCACCTGGACTGCTGAGAAAAATAATCTCTCAATAACTATATTCTGATTTTATTAGACCACCATTCAGAATATCTAAGGCCTCAGAGCAGTTTCCTCACCTTTTCCAATATAATACTTCCATACCTTTTCAAAAAATATCTATCACTGTTTAGCAACATGAATGACTTGTTCATATTTACTATATGGAGATATTAAAGCATTAAGATAACTGGCGCTAGTGATACCATGAGAAAAATAAATTAAAAAAACAAAAATCTTAGAAAGGTAAGAGCATAGGTTTTAGAGTCAGATACAAGTGTATTCAAGTGATTCCTTTGCCATACACTAGTGGGATCTCCTGTGCAAATTATTCTCCCTCTAAAGGCCTCAATTTCCCCACTTATTAAATAAAGATAATCATAGCTTCATAGGTTCTTGTGAGGATTAAGTAAGATAATGAATACAGAGCACTTAGGCCAGGGCAACCAATACATCAGGTATTTAATAAATGCTTTTTAACTGAAAATTATAATAATATACATGTAAAATGTTTAAAATTATTTAAAGCACTACAGATATAACAGCGCTGCATTGAATCATATGTTTTTGACATTCTCATAGGCATTGTTCTCTATTAGTATAAACATGGCCTATAGAGTCTAGCCAATGGTACTATAAAATACCACTGTCCTACATGTTATAAAAACACGTACATATAAAATACATATATATGTATTTTATATATAAGCTATATATGTATACATAAGCTATATATGTATACATATATATGTATATATATAAAATACGTATATATGTATACATATATAGCTTATTTGGAAAATATGCTTGCAGAGGGAGACAGTAGACATTTTTATGCAGACATCTTCTGGTGGAACTGATTTTGCATTTTAGTTACAGCAAGTAATACCAAATATTTCCTATCTTGTGTTTTAAGTTCATGATTTTCAATTATCAGTCTAACTCGTATACAACATCTTACAAAGTAAATATTTTTGATATTCATTTTTGTAAAATACAGCATATGTATTATCTGTACAGGTCTTTAGACGATTTCTTGCTGTTTTTAAGTAAAATAAATCATTAATCCTGTTGCCTAGAGTACATTTTTGGTTCACAGTATAGTGCAGAATTTTTTTTTAGCCTTTACATACATGGAGAATTATGCTAACATCAAGAAAAACAAATTAAAATGACAATCTGTTGAAGAAAAAAATTAAACTTTACAGGATCACTCCTAATCTTACAGTTTCTGTATTAATTCATTGTACTCTTGAAGCGTTCCAAATGGATATTAGAATTAGAGATAAATATAGGAAGCTCTGGGTTTCTAATAATTTCTCAAACAGTAATTAGGTTGCCATAAAATTCCTAACTCACCTGGATTGGCAGTGAAATAATATCAGTGCCTAATAAATATATTTTTAAATAGTTAAAGGTGATAACGACAGAGGCAGTAAAGGAGGGGAAAAATAAACTACTGAAATAGAAAATTGTATTTGAAATAGTCATTTCTAATTATAGAAAAACCTCATTGATATATTCTGGCTTTGAAGAAACCAATCTGAATTAACAACAACAACAACAATAACAACAACAAAAAGACTATAGACTCTAATAAGAAATGCAGATATATTACTTTCAAATTCACCCTGTAAATTTAGCTGCTAATAAAAGCCTTTTTAAGGAACAGACTTTCATTGTGTGCTTTAACAAATAGGTAGGAATCATCTGAAATTAGTTAGACCCATTTGTATCACACAATGTGTTAAAATCTTTAAGAACAGCTTGGTTAAAAGCCTCAAGCAATCTTGTTTACACTATTAGCAAATCCTTGCCTCACAGATCATACAAAAGTAAATTTCAGCCGAGCCTAGTTCAAATTATCATAAATTCTGAATTATATTCAACATTTTAAAGCTGGAAGGGACCTCGGAGATCCTCCAGTGAAGTCTATAATAATGAGTTTTTCTTGGCTGCTACATCTAAAATGTATGCCATATGTATAAACAAATTCTAAATATTGTTGACTATTTTCAAAAATGTTACTGACACTATTGTTACTTCAATATGGTATATCTTTTCAAACTGAACAATAATTTCACATGATATTTCAGGAATGTTTTCTCAGAGTGATTTAAAATCATTAGCAGTGTGTTGTATTGTTTCTGTTATTTGCTTTACCTTTTTGTTGTCTTGTTCCACTCTGGTCTAGAAAGTTCAGAAGTAATAGTCTTCACACTAACAGTTTGAATAGACACAATACACAAATACCATAGCCAACAATTTCAAGAAGTTGTAAAAAGTAAAAACAGAACTATAAGACAGATCTGAAATCACTAGCGGTGGGAGCCACCATGTGGCTTTCTACACACATGAGAGAAAGCTTAGAATTTCGCTCCTGTACTGTTCTGCTTAGGTGTATTTTATATTGGGAGGAAATCAGAGAAACCTGGACATGCAACATTGCTAAACTGTACACTGCAGATGCCAAGAAACTGTTTCTCTCCTTACTAGGCTCTCTAACTATATATTCTAATTCTTAGAGGCTTTTCTGGGGCCTTATGGAAAAACTATCAAAATATGCCATCACTCCTAGGAGGAAAAAGTGGGGCTTTGTCATTTGGGCACCATCTGCCCAGTCACCCTGCTCCCTGACTTAACCTACTTTATTTATCCATGCAATAAATATTTATTGAGCAGCAACCAGGTGCCCAGCATATGCTGTGTTGCCAAGAGGAATGCAAAAGAAATGTTAGACACAGTTTCTGACCTCAAAGTGTTTCATGTCTGATTATGGGAAAAAACACACTTTTGCGAAGCAGCTAAATTACAACACATAACAGTGTGCAATAATTGCCAGAGGAGTGACACAATTAATGCTATAAGAAAGGGGAGATCATATGGTCTGAATGTCAGGAAGAATGCCCTGTAGAAGATAAAACTAGACCTAGACTTCCTAGAATAAGTAAGATTTGCGAGACTGAAGGGATAATGACAGGTAGTCCAACTATAAGAAATGTCTAAGTATGGGAAAGTCAAGAAAATAACTCTTAAATTGCAATAAATCTTTTCTCTGCCATTATATTTAAATTAATTAAAATTAATAGAATTAAGGACTCACGTTCTCCATATTAAATACATTTCAAGTGCTAAATAGCCAAATGTAGCTAGTGGCTAGAGTACTGGACAGCACAGACAGACAACATTTCTATCACCCTAAAAAGTTCTGTCTGACAGCTCTGTATAGTATTCAGTTCATATCAAGATTGCCCTGAAAGAGGTGGAGGACTCAGGGTGAAAAGGGAGCTCAGCTCAGATCACAAAAAACTAACTTTAAGGGTCAGTGACCCAAGGCAGAAAATAATTCCTGAATGCAAATTCCATCATGGGTCCAGAGCATATATCAGCACTTCATGGAGCCCAGATACCACGTAGAACTTTACCTCCTCAAAGGATGGACCAATTATTATAAGGGACACAGAATATAAGGCAGCAGTAAAGGGAGGAAATGAACTAACTTATTTGGAGGTGCCATAAACAAAATGTGAAATGGTATAAAAAATTAGCAATGTCCAGGGGCAAGAAAATCACTGGGGAAAGGAACGACAGAAAGCAATTTGTGGATTTGACAAAAATTCTACCCTGCAAACAATTGATCTGAAGACACAAGATAATGCCTTGCATTGCTGCAAGCTTATGGAGGTTTGTTTGCAAGAAAGTAAAACAAAATCTAAACAAAATGACTGGAGAAAGGTACTAACAGAGCAGAAGGGGGAGGTTGGAGGGTTCTGCATATTCACTTACTTAAACCACCCCATCATGTTGGAAAGGCAGAAAGCCTGGGAAGAAGAACTATAAAGTAAGAAACATCTCTTGCACTGTATCTCTGATGACCAGAGATTGCCAATCACTCCATAACGCTTACCATTTTAGGACAGTGTAAACTTTCTTTCTTTTTTTTTTCATAATATTTGCAGATTTATAGAGAGTATACTCTAGGCCTTGTATAGAAACCTTGTCTATTATTGAGTTCCAATCATAATGCTATCGGGTAATATCCAAGAGAACAAAGACCGTGGAAACACCCTCTGGCCATGCTTTCTGTTGTGACTAAGGTTTTATAGGCAATTGCAAGGGCCCAAATGGTTGATTTAGAATTTTAATAACCACAAAATGTTTACATATTTGTCACAATCCCTGGCAGAGCTGACTGATTCATGAGGGAATTTGAGTTACATTTACATTTTGGTTTTTACATGTTTCTAATAAGGATTTGCCAAATTTTAGAGCTGGAAAGGGTGCTAAGAAGTGACATAGTTCAAGACATTTGTTTTAATATATAAAAAGATGAGGTCTAGAAAATGTAAATGACACCCTAAAAGGCTCACAGTTCAATGGCAGCTCTGCGTATTCTATTTCCTAGCCCAAAGATTTTGTTTTACTACACTACGACATTAGCTATTATATTAATTTTGGTAGCCAATATATTAGAAAGAGTTCAACTCTCTGTTCTAATCTTGGCTATTCAAATTATATGTGATTCCAATTAGAGTACTTAATTTCTTTATAAACAAAATTTGTATAGCCCAAGAATATTTCTAAGTGCTTTTATAAATATACACCCACCTTCTTTGTTACTGTCTTCATCCTTCCTAAGGAAGCAGTATTTGAAGATGGATGATCAGATGCATATGATAGGCCAACACAAACAGAAAATTCATCTAAATTCTTCCCTTTGTAGTAGGCTATCACACTGCTATCACACTCTGGTCCTTAAAGCCCCACATCTCATAGTATTCACATGTTTGTATAGTCCTTTCTCACTATAGGGTTGGCCATGTGACTTGCTTTGGCCAATGGGACAGTAGCAAGTGTGATGCAAGTAGAGGTGCGATGAAGCTCAAGCAAGAGAGGAGATTATGGAGGAGAGACTAACGGATGAAGAGCCACTTTGGACGTTCCAGCCTCAGCAAACTCCTAAAACTCTTATCCACATGAGCCACCTCACTAATTGCAAGCATTTTACCACATACAAAAAGGAAGGAAGGAAGGAAGGAAGGAAGGAAGGAAGGAAGGAAGGAAGGAAGGAAGGAAGGAAGGAAGGAAGGAAGGAAGAAGAAGAAAGAAAGAAAGAAAGAAAGAAAGAAAGAAAGAAAGAAAGAAAGAAAGAAAGAAAGAAAGAAAGAAAGAAAGAAAGAAAGAAAAAAAGAAAGAATTAACTATGATTATGTGAGGTGATGGATGTGTTAATTATCTTGATCTTGGTAACCATTTTACAATGTGTGTATGTGTGTGTGTATGTGTGTGTATCAAGTCATCACATTGTATGCTTTAAATATATACAATTCAATTTGTTAATTATCCCTCTATAAAGCTTAAAAAATGAAAAAAGAATGTCATCCAGCTGAGCTAAGTCAAACCAAAGCTGCTTCCCAATTTCTACCCTGTGTCATAATATGGTAGTAACGTAATTAAGATAGAATCCTAAAAGTATAAAAATGTATTTGTTTTCCTTAACATGCAATTCTACAAGTAATCCAGAATGCCAACACCATATCTTTTTAATGTTCCTTAGTTTCACTAGAGGGACAACTCTGATATTTGTTATTGGAGGAGAAATAAAGGTAGCATGTCTCTTCTTTGAGCTAACTAGTACTTTCAGACATTATTAGAATTCTTTTTACCTTTATGGAACTTTAAAATATTATGGGATCTCAAAAGGGACTTAGAGCTTTTAATAAACAAAGTTTTCAAAAGTTAATGTTAGTCTTTATATTTTAGTGAAGAAAGTTAAGTAGAATAATCTTTAGGAGTAAAGGTCTGAATATCACGTATTTTTTGCCTCAAATTCTCTCAAAAAAGTGTAATGCTGGGTTATAATTTGATTCAAAGTAATCAAAAGAATAGATGTCAAAAAAAAGCAGTTGCAATCTATCATACCAAGTGGAAATGAATAAAGTGATTTTTCAAATATAAATATCTTTATGGAGGATAATTACACACTTGACAGTTGAACAATATAGGCCAAACTAAGTGGCATAAAGGTTATTTCTTTTTGATGTTAAAACCAAGGGGGGAAAAAAACAATATAAAGTACCATTTTCTGAAAATCCATGAGACCGTCATAAATTAGACAAGTAATGGAATATCTGATTTGAAGTCAGAAGATGCAGATTCAAATTTATTTCTTACTAAGTGTGAGTCAGCTAACCTTCCTGAGTAACAGTTTCCTAATTGCCTTATGTATAGCAAATATCTCAGCCATGTAAACATAATTTTTAGTCATCTCACAAATGCTAATTAGTTCCTAAGTTACTGGACCTAACAAGAGATTCCATCTAAACTTTGAGGTGGAGAATGAGGCATGAAAAAATATGTTTCCTGGTGATGGGAAAGAGGTGGGAGTTAAAGAGAAACAAATGAAAAAAAGCTCTGAGTCACAAGCCTCATCCTACCAATGCATTATCTTAAACGGACTCCAGATATGTATTTTAATCCAAATAGAGAAAGGACAAATCTTAACATCTTTTTGTGCCATGACCCTTTCATATTTGGGTTTTGTAATCTGATTCTTTGAGATTGATTTTGATTAACCCTTCAAATAATTTGTAAATTTACATAAATGTTTTCCTGACCACAGTATTTGAGGCCATCCTCAAATGGTTTTTACACAAGAAAATATAAAGTGTTTGTTGTGAAATCCTCAGGTCGTAATATTATCCTTTCAAAATTCTTAGGTAATTTTCATTGTTTTAGAATATTCACCTGTAATGTCTGATGCTAGCTGAATATGTTTTTCCTTTACGGATAATGTTTTCCCTTTTTCCAATTATTTGGATACTTGACAGCTTTTTAATTATTAATAATTTCCCTTGCAATTCAAAAGTTTGTCAATATAAGCTTTGTAGGTCTTTTTTGTTTTATTTTTTATTTACCTAAATAAATTTTTAGGTAAGTCACTCAAATCTGCATATGCAGGACAATTAGTCAAGTTTTCTTCTGTCATATCTTTATTTACTGTTTCTGTTCCATGTTTCATTTCCTTCTTCAGAAACACCAATTTGTAATATGTTGAAGCTCCATTTTGGTCTTATTAACTACCATGTTCTCTTGAATTTTCACCTCTTTATTCTCTTATACTTTCAAGGAGAGCTTCTCAATTCCATCCTTCATATCACTGATTCATGCTTCTGTATTATTATTACTATAGTGCAATATTCTCAATGCCTTTTAAAATGTGGACTTTAATTTTCCTGTTATATATTTCTTGTTGTTACTTCATGGAGGCTCATTTTTCTTGTATTTTTTTGAGTATAGCAAACAAGTTCTCTTGACTCTTATAAGACATTAATTTTAGAAACATACTCTTTCTCTGAGCTTTCAAGTTGGTAATTCTTTTTCCTTATTTCACAGTATTACTGTTGTTGTTGTTACTTATTGTTTTGTTTCTACTTTTTACAAGTTTTTGAATGGGACACTCCCTAACCTCGGTGATCCTCAGAATATAGGATGGGTGGATTATCCTAAGCCACACTCTCTGGTGAATCAGTGACAACAAAATCTCTCAGATTCATACCTAGAAAGGAAGTCCATGTGCTCAGATTCCAATATGACTTTCATTTCCTAGAAGGCATTCATTCTACCAAGGTGGCAATTCCTCTTTTACCTCCTGCCTGGTCCTCTGAAACTCTGAGAAGATATAACAGAGAAGAACCTAAAGTCCTGCCATCCACTGTATCCAGAATATGTCTGTCACCATCGTCAAACCTTTGCTTATGAAGACAGAAGCAACCAGTATGCAATGAGCAGTCAGTGGTCCCACTCCGTAGCTCCTGCCCAGCTGTTTCTGAAAGATACTCTTTCTGAACGGTGAGAAAGATGGCATTTGGGAAGGTGGGGGAGGTATGAGAATAGACCTTTAAAAACCTCAAAAATCAACACACGGATAGTCTCTTTTTCTGTTTGGTGTATACCCTGGATATACACCTATAGGAATAACATGAAGAAACTACAAAGTGTCTTCCTATCTTTTTTAGGCGTTCTCTGTGTCTTGAGATAAAACCTAAGAATGCCAAGAAAATTGACCTACCATTGGTTATTGGAAGTTCCTCCCAGATTCTAGCTTTAAATTCTTTGAGACTTGATGCCATGCATTGTCTTTTTAGTATTTTCATAAGTATCTTAAGACATAATTAACAAAAGTTACATCTTGGACTATTTTAAATAAGTTACCCAAGATGTTCTTTCACTACTAATGGCCTCTTAAAGGTTTTACTTTTACCTAATAGTAATAACTAATAAATATTATCTGCTTAAACATTCCTACCACTATAAACCTTCTGAAAATCCTAATATTTCTATTCATTACAGAACATTATTGTGATTCCAACTTGGACAGAAAATTCCAATGATTTCGAGTTCTATCTCCTTCTTTACTTGTCTCACAAAGCTACTGATTTTAAGTAATAATCATTTTATTTAACTCTACTGTCCTTTCAGTCTTTGTATTCATTTATTATGTTTCCATTTAGCTATTTACACGGTAACATTTATTGAGTACTTATTATGTACTATGCACTGTGATAGACCCTGCAGATACTGCGATGTAGGTTCTGCCCTCAAGAGCTTATGATGTAATCATGAAGACAGATGATAAAACAAATCTTTACACTATGCTGTAACAAATCTTTATGAAAGAATCCGTAGTGTGAAAAATATCTAAATACTAATGTCAAGTAACATCTGATATTAATCTGTTTGGGTTGTTATTTTTTTATCAACTTAGATTCAAAATTTCATTTTAAACATTGTTTTCAGGACTGTGGCTGCCTTTGTTTAATTTAAACCATTATAATCTGCATTTAATAAATGTCTATTGTGAGCAAGACACTCCACTTGGTACTGGATAGAATACAAAGTTAATTCGGACAAAATTTGAATCCTCCAAATTTTTAGCCTACCAGTTTCTTAGTTTGTCCAGGCTGCTATAACAAAATACCACACACTGGGTAGCTTGTAAACAACAGAAATTAATTTCTCACAGTTCTGGAGGCTGGAAGTCCAAGACCAAGGTGTCAGCATGGTCACATTTTGGTGAGGACCCTCTTCCTGGATCATAGCTAGTGCCATCGCGTTGTGTCCTTACATGGTAAAAGTGGCAAAGGATCTCTGTGGCGTCTCTTTTGTAAGAACGCTAATTCCATATATTCGGCCTCCACACTTATGACCTAACTACCTCACAAAGGCCCCACCACCTAGTACAATTATATTGGGCATTGCAATTTAAACGTTTTGGTGGGATACAAATATTCAGACCATAGCAAACAGGGTATAGAAATTACTAGAATTAACTTTCAGTAAGGCACACAAAGTGTTATAGAAGCACAGTAGCAGGGATGATGACAACAAGACTAACCCTTCCTTGAAGAGTAAAAAATTGAACTGGGCCATATTGAATACAATAATAATTGGTACCATTTATTAGGGAGCTTTTATATGCTAGTAACTAAAGCACAGAATGCTTCCTGTACATTACCTCTAGTCTTGGACAATGAAAATATTTTTAACTTTACATTATCTATATCAGTTCAGAGGGCCTAACAGAAATGGAATGATATGTATTTGAAACTTTGCTTGAAAATTGTTATACCCATTTCTTGGGGCAGAGTGGGGT
>NC_046293.1:30453054-30490554 GCF_004115265.2 Rhinolophus ferrumequinum | reverse complement strand
TCGGGAATCTTACTGCCACAGTCCAAATAGAGTACTAATTACTGCGAATGATGTCACCGTAGGCAGAGGAATAATCCCATCATTTAATTAGTTGAATGATTTAAACAAAGATTTGCATAGATGCACTAATCAGTTGCCATGAATTACAGAGCAGCAGTTGCCAGCGAGGGGTAACAGATCATACAGTTGGAGGGGAAAAAAAATCTCATCTCCTTGAACATAATTAATTTAATTGTCCTCATTAGCTGTACCATTTGTTTTGATTTTATTTCTCCCTTTCCCCACACATACTTCTCCCTCCCTCTTTTCTTCTTCTCAGTGCATTGGCTGAGAGATATCGCACAAGCCACACACACACACACACACACACACACACACACACACACACACGCACGCACGCACTGGGGTGTTTTCAGAGTGGCTGGAGCAGAGAGGTGGGGTACAACAGCAGGAGCTGTGCGGATGGGTGAGGTGGATGTGTGCCTGCTTAGACGGGCCAGAAAAGCCAAACTTAAGAAATCTGCCTATGTACAGCACAAATCAACTGAAGGGGTTCTTATTAATCTGCCGTCTGTGACTTTCGTTATTTTTCAGGTTAGTTCTGAGTTTTGTTGCCTTTTCAAGGGAGAGGAAAGCAAACTATATACGATTTTATTATGAGCCTTTAAATAAGGGAAGGGATAAAACATAAATTATCAATGTACCATTACTCTATAGAAGAGAAGCCTAATTTAGCCTAAATATTCATAGAGGAGGGGGTGCTTTGTCTTTTTTTCCTTTTTTAACTAGGACTAGGTTAAAACTGATGGTTGGTGATGAGAAGAAAAAAAGTTTTTTGGAGTTCAACAACTGAATCTTTCTTGGCCAGTAAAACATTTCCGCCAGTCTCATTCAAATTTGGACTATTTTTAAGCTCGACCTTTGACAGAGCTTTAGAAAATCTGGTGAGGATGCTATCTATGATAGCTGCCCAAAAAGAAAGGATTACTTTGAAGTTTGAAAACTTAGAAAAATAATAAAATACGTTAAAGCTGACAGTGGCCTTTACAGATGTAAAGTAAAGAGGAGAAAAGATTGGAGAAGTGGAACCTATTTCAAGGGAAAAAAAAATCTGTCAAGGCCTCTTAAAGAAGACTGTGAAGAACGCAGTAATGGTGAAGACACTCATGACTCTCTGACCAAGTTAGTCATGAAAACATGTTTATGGATGTTCTTGGGTGTTTTTCATTCTGGCATGTAAATTTTAAATTGTAAGAAATTCAGTTCATTTCAGGAAGTGTTTCAGTGGGATGGGGTTGGGGGGCGTTGAGTGTTGGTCAGTGGGAAACGAGTTCTCAGTTTGGTTCCTGGGCCATTGGCGTAAGGAAGGAGAGTGTGTCATCCGCTGGACCCTGCTTATATGACAGACCTGCCCTGCGGAGCAGCGACTTTCGAGAGTTCATTAATGGATGTCGGAGACCGGGCAACTGTAGCCATCCCCCAGACACTTCTGAAAGGGGAGGGTTGTGTGCTGTTCCAGTGTGTTCTGGTAGCAGTTTGGTTCCCTTGCTTTTATTTTTAATTTCCATAATTGGCAGCTTTAGAAATGGCTTTGGCAGACAGTTGGCTTTAAATGTGGCCACCTATTCCATAATGCCCGGTTTATTTTAGGAAACCTACTCTTTTGGTCCGGAGCTCTTTCGCAGGACTTCTTTTGACGGGTCCAGGAGGTAGGGTCCTTCCTGAGTCGACTCCTGCAGAGGTCACTTTTTTGTGTGCGCGGGGTCGTCCCCAGCGTTTGTGAGTAGCATATGCATGTGGTTGTGCTGACTGCACTCGCAGGCTTGTAAATTTTCACCCTGGGAAATTAGCAACAAAGCTCGATCTGTCTGGCGGCTGCTTTGCACTTTCCGAGGGCGACTGTACTTGACTGAGCTGCAGAACAGGCACACGAGAGCGAGCCAGCGAGCGAGGGAGCCAGCGAGAGAGGGAGGGAGAGAAGCACAGGAGAGAAGAGGGAAGGGGTGGGGGCGAGAGGTAAATAGTCTTAAATCGGAAGGGAGCTGCTTCTCTGTGGTCTTGACAAGCGCTGCCTGGGCTCCGCCGGCTCAGTAATAACTGAGTGACCTTTTCTTTGGCTGTATTATGTCTGGCTGGGAAGGGATTGCATTTTGCAGCTGAGAGCCGGGGCTTCCTTCAGCTCGGCTCCTCGCGTGCTGCTGGGGTAAGTTGTCTTGAGCCAGGACGCCAGGACGGCGAGAGACAGCCTCGGACTGCAGTTGCCTAAAAGGAGGACACCTGTGGCTCAGATGCGGTCAACACCATTACTTGGCGGATCCTTGAGGACCTCATTATTTTAAACTTAAAAAAATAGAGATTCCCTCCCCCTCTTTTTTTTTTTTTCAAACAATGCTTCTTTTTGACCTTTCCCAAGGAGAAGAGCTACAAAGCAGCCACTGTGCTTTCTGAACGGCCTCCCCCTGTATCGCTTAATTGAGAAGGTAAGTGCAGCAACTGTGTATACACGCGTCGGCTTATTTGTAGTGTGTGTGTCTGCGGGTGCGCGCGTGCGTGTGTGGATGTGGGTATTTTTTTTTTTTCTTCCCCAAGCCTCCTAATGAGGCATAAACTGGAGCTGCAGCCCAGCTCCGCACTGCAACTTTCGCTCGGGCTGCAGCTCTGCTGAGACGGTTTTGTTTAAATCATGTGAGGCTTCATTATTTTTATGATGAGACATGAAATAGATGCAGGCGGATGATGTGGATGGAAGGAGGGAGAGCGGCTGCGGCGCGGAACGTCTCAACTACGACTCGAGTGGATAATAGTCAAAGTTCACGATGAACTGCAGCATTTCCACACCCCTGACTCCCGGGGACAGAAGGGCAGGGAGAGTTTGGAATTAGGATATGTCCGCTCTGGCCAGGCCCATAGGAAGGGAATTCGGTCCTAGGTGGGTTCCGGACCCCCCCCCCCCTTCTCCTTACTTGCTGGAATTCATGTTACCCCCACACCCAAGAGTTGAAATTAACAATCTTTTGGTTCTTGGTGACACTTCTGCCTCTCCCCACAATGCCGTAACAAAATGTGGTTCCATCGAGACGGAAAAGTGACTGTTTGGGGAGGAGGGGCTGGTTGGGGAGAAGTGCCCAGAAGAGAGGTTGCGTGGAACAAGGTGCCTATGTCCTAATAGGCTGAAATTCAAACTGATGCAGCACATTCTTACGAAGGCTACCCACATAGCTGTTATGAAATACAACTCAGATTTATGATCTTTTTCATATTGAACATGATATGCTATGCTAACGCTGCATGTGACAGTTTAATCAAATCCATTTGTTACCACGAAGCAAAAAGGGGCCGCTGGGATTTCAGGATTACGGGCAGAGTTAGGGAAGCATGTGGCTTTGTCATTCGCCATCATTTTGCACACTGCCACACTGCGAGGGGCTCTGTATGTGCGCCGTGTCTCCTCTGGCCGCCCTCATCCCTTCCCCCACCCCCTGCCGCCACTCCAACCCGCTCCCAAAGTGCCTTCACAATAGTCGGTCCTCCGCGGTATAGCCTGCGCACCAGGTCCACACTTGAGCTACATCAAGGAGACCCCCTTCCACGTCTACCTTTGGGCTTGGTGCTCAATGCGAAGCCGCTGCAACTCAGGCACGCCTAAGTCAACTCATGCAGAAAAAGGAGAAAAGTTTTGGTAAGGTTACAATCTATCATAGATGCACTTTGCCGGCGCTCGGCACTCTTGGCTGCTCAAAAGCCTCCCTGCTCTTCCGCTGCTTTTGTGTCTTTCTAAAAGATCAAAATATTATTGTTGTAACTGCTTTGAAAGACTGCTGCTTAAACCAATTAATCTTGCTAGGTGCAACAAACACTGCTACATTCTTTGCAAATCATCCCTGTGTGGCTGCAAAGACACAACCACAAAAGGCTGGAGCGTAACTCCGCAAGGGATTCTTTGTTAGAGTGTATGTATGTTTCTTATTTTTTTTTTTATTTTGCATGTGAGCTGCATCAAAATTGAACTCAGTCTTGCAAATCTCTTGTTGGCCTTTGCCAAGCACTAGCACTTTGCTGCCATGGTAACTGTAATTAAACTGATAAGAGTGGAAAAATGTCAGTATCTCTGAGCCTTGCAGCTGCATTGGAGAAAAAGGGAATCAAATTGGTTCCCAGCTCCATTGCTCAAAAAGGGGAGGGGGTGGGGGTGGATGGCGGGGTAATGTGGGGGTTGGGAGTTGAAGGGGCAGAACAGAGTTAAGCAGCTCCAGCGCCTGAGATCTGGGGACATCTATTTGCATTGTTGTCCCTTAGGGGCTGCAGCCTGTAGGGATGCTCTGGGCCAGTGAACAGAGAGAAACAAGCTTTTAGGCCCAATCCAATTCTCCAATCCGGGCTGGGGGCTGGGAGAGGATGAAGATGGGCAGGAAGAGAGAAAATCTTTTGTTTGGTACCTCTTGGCAATCGAATGACCATGTTGGCCAAATTCTTTTAATCTGTGTCACTGCTACCAGCTGCATAACCTGCATTCCCATTTTAGCATCTTCCTGAGGCACCTCATCTCTGCCAACCCCCTTTATGTATTCCCACTTCCAATTCCTTCTCCCAAATTGTTCTCTGTGAATCATCCGACCGGGACAAAATGTTTTCCATTCACTATGTGTAGTTAGTCCAAAAATATAAAAGACTGTGTCTAAGTGCTGCAAATCTTTTATTATGATTATTTTTTTAAACCCCTGTGTGTTGTGGAGTTGTGGTTACTTTGTTGTGTTAACTACTGAAGCTGAGACTGCGCGGATGAATGGCACAGAACAAGGGAACATAATGGAGGCAATCAACCGTTAGGCCGCCTCACAATGCAATCCAGGCAATTAAAAGCTCACCAGAGTTTAAATGAAATGGTTCTACTTATTTCTGCACACCACACTGCACAGGCTATTATTTATGTCTTTTTTTAATTATGATTTCCCTTAAACTGTCAAATAACTCAGAATGGCAGGGTCTCAGAGGCAATAAGAATTTCCCTCAGAACAATTTACATGCCAATCTAAAACTAGTTATGAGTCCTGATGTGCTATGAGCAACTTGTGAAATGTTTCTCAGCTCCACACACATAACTCTACCCAGACGTGCTCTTCTGGATAGTGAGGGAGAGGCTGCTCACTGCTTTATATCTTTTAGGTTCATGGCAAAGTGGTGACTACAAAACAGTTCTTTTTCTACAACTGGTAAAGTTGCATCGTATTGAAAAGATTTCCTTTGCAAGAGAAATGAGATGGTGTTCTCTAAAAGAAGGCATCCGGATAGAGTATATGATATCAAACTCCTTTTACGCCCAAGGCCAAACAGAATGTAAGAGTTTCAAATATTAATTGGCCTCTGAGTGCTAAATTAAAATGTCAACACAACAAAAACATTCGTGAAGACAAGCAGGGCAGTGTCGCTTGTGCCAAATGTTGGTATTCCCTGTCTTAGTTGCAAAGCATTTTGAATAAAGATAGCTGACCTTCCATGCTTGATGGTAGTAACACCACTCAGGGAAATACAGCTTGGCTACAACTAAGAAGGATTTTTACCAAAAAAAAAATTCAGCTTTGTGATATGTGTGTGTGTGTGTGTATATATATATATATATGCCTTATAAATTAGATAATTAGAATAGCCACTTTTAATATACCTCTAGATGTTTTAAATAATGAAATCCAGAATGTCATTTAGTAAATCAAAATTTCCCTCTCCCTCCAAGTATATGGTTAAGAGGCACTAGAGTGTGATCTGGACTATAATTAATGGGATTCATTCCTTGTGGAACCTTGCTCGAAGACAGTAACTAGTTTTGATCAAAGAAACTTCATTTGTTAGAAGTTCTAGAGAGTGAGATTTAGCAGAGCTATCAAGAGTTATGATTAATCTACACTAGACCCTTAGCTCCTTCAAAGACAGAAAACAGAAAGCAGGCTGTAGGAATACCACCTGCTCTTCCATACAAACCCAGCTGCTTAGCTTGCTGCTCGGTAGACCACAGCTATGCATATCATGCAGAAAGAACAGTTACCCTGCTTTCTCCCTTGCCATTCCCTACTCCATTGCCAAGTTACTTTTTAATGGAAGCTCAACTTCATAACAATATCACTAAATTTATGTATTATTTGTAGCTAGAAAAGTTATTCAACTGTGAGGGTAGGGTGCCTGATGTCTCTTGTCGGGGTGATTAAAAAAATAAAATGATTGTGAAGGTAATAGAGGTGAAGTCCTCGCAAAGCATCAGAGGAAACTGAAGAAGCTGTAACTATTTTGGAGTAGGAAAATAAACACAAAATCGTCAAGTTATAGCTTGGCATTTCTTTTGTTGAAACTTTCTAGTGCATGCGTATTTGTTTTTTTGTATCCTTCTATGTCCAAGTTTAAAACTTTATGCCTAGGAGAGGAAGCGTGAGATAGCAGTGGGATCTCTGGTCTGTGAGGAAGGCACCACATCTAGTGTTTAACTGTTCTTCAGCTTTGAGCTATTTCCTTAGCTGAGAAAACTCTCTTAGGCCTTTGTATCATAATTTATAAAATGAAGGAATTTGCAATTGATGATATCTATGGTGTTTTAGTGCTTTAAATGAGTTATTTGATAAACATGAAGCTCTTAATAGTTGGTACAGCTTTTTTAAAGCTGGATGTTTGACACTTAGGAAAGGAGAAACTCAAAGGCGAATATCCTTTCATTGAAAAAATTTCAGTCAACTTGTAAAACCTATAACACCCGGCTAGACTCCTTATTAATGACGGAAATATTTCTCCAAAATATAGACAATGTCCCTATGTCTAGTATAGCATTATATAATATATGTATAACACATTTAACTATGTATTTGTAATTTTATAGATATTTCGACTTTGCCTTCTGTTGCTTTTTCTTCTATAAAATAAGTTCACGTTTATGGTAATGAATTACATGATCCTATACTTTAGTTTTATATAATAGCATGTAGTAGCCTATAGTTAGGTAATCTCTGCCATTAACAGAGGCACTAACTAATGCTTTTGAGTATAAACACATTTTATTTTAACATAATGAATACTTTGAAATATCAAGAGCACAGACAGAAGTATTTGGATGCTAACAAGTAATAAAGGATTGATGAGCTTTCCGTGACTGTACTGTGTACCTAACTATAAACATCTGTACTGCTAAGGAAGGGTAGTGTAATCCTATGAGGGTATATTTTCCTTCCATCTTCAAGCACATATTAAGTGAATTTTTTTTCAATAAAAAAATTCATTTTTGACTCTTAGAGACTGTGCATGAACTAGTTTGTTAAGAAGCTTTCTTTTAAGATTCTTAGCCAGTTACTCACACTTTATCCCTAAAGGAACCACTCTGTGTAGAAAATGGGGACACTATAAAATTATTTAATGTTGTTTAACTTCACGTATATAAGGTCATCTTACTACGTGCAACATGAATTCCTTACTTCTATCACTTTTATATGTGTGACTTCATAAATTATTTCATAAGGACGTTATAAAGTTTGAGCCTTTCTGTTTCCAAAATTTAGTTTGATTTTAGTACAGCCCCCCAAAAGGAAGTGTAACACTCCTTGAAAAAGACAGTGTTACACATTTAACTTGTTTGAGGTCTTTTGACATCTTTCCAATCTTTCTTGGAGTCCCAGCTCTCTTTTTTGTTTTTGTCTTCCTTTAGGTATACAAATGCTCTCAGTCCAGCCAGACACCAAGCCGAAAGGTTGTGCTGGCTGCAACCGAAAGATCAAGGATCGGTATCTTCTAAAGGCACTGGACAAATACTGGCATGAAGACTGCCTGAAGTGTGCCTGCTGTGACTGTCGTTTGGGAGAGGTGGGCTCCACCCTGTACACTAAAGCTAATCTTATCCTTTGTCGCAGAGACTATCTGAGGTAGGAATTATCCTTGCACACTAGTGATGACTGGATTCCTTTTAAAATACTTTTGTAAGTGTATTTTTTTGTTTGTTTCATTTCCTTATTACCAGCCTATATTCCCTACAGATGTTGACCTGTCAGCCTTCAAAATGTTGACAGGTGCCTGTTACCCAAACTATTGCTTCAGCAATGGCCAACGAAACACAGTATCTAAAGTGTTTCGATTTGACTTGCCTGGATGTTCATATTTAGGGATAGGTTATTCCACTGCTTATATTGAAACTGCCAGTTCATGGCAAGGATGTATTTGGGAGAAATCAGCATACAAATTTTTTATTAGACCATACGTGACCAGGTAGGCTGAGCATAACACAAAATATTCAGCTATCATTCTGTTTCAGATTTGTCAGACAATGTCTGTTTGAAATTCTCAACTGGTATATAGTAGTATTTTTATTGCACAATTTTGAAAACTTGCCCCGAGTGTGACTATATCTTTCCCCCATGGCATTCCAAGTGGTCGTCTCAAAGACATCACTGAGCATTAACAGTCTCAGACTTGCCAGTAGCTTTATGGAAATTAAGAAAGATCTCCATCATTGTGGGGAAATGATAGCCACTCTCCAAACTGTAAACATCTGAACAGTTTCAGGACAATGCAAATGTTCTTCCTTATAAAGCCATGAGGCTGACTAAACTTGTTTCCCAGAATTGAATACTCAACACATGAACTTCTATTTAAGAAAGATTATTTTGCTTTCCAGGGAACTTTGTGATTTCATTCACCTGCAAATTACTTATATTAATAAAGTGGGGTCTATCAAATTAGAGCAATGATATATGGCATCATTTGGGTTTTCATATTTGATACAATTAATCATTTTTCTAGCCTGACATTAAGTGATTTATTTAATTTTTTTTTTTTCCCTATGACACAAAATTTATCAATCCGCCCTAACTCCTCAACTGTCTTGGTCATTTGAGAAGGTACTTTCTAGGAAATTTGGTGCTTCTTAGTATGTAATTCAGTTATTTTCAGTCTGATTTAATCTTGATATATAAAAACATGCTGTCTGATTAATGGTAGTTACAAGAGTGTGAATCCAGTCAGTACTATTTCTCAGATTCTACTCTTTCCCCTTCTTAGGTCTGCCTCATCTGACAGCCTTCTGACTGATTGTGACCACTTGTTACTACTTTTCTGTGTTCTGAGGGCACAAAATAACGTGCAAGGTGCCAACAATGGGAAGTGAATCTCTATAGCCAGGATTTCCTCATTGTGGTGGCACAACTAATCAGAATTAACTTATTGCATATATTCTTTTAGAACTGCAGTCTTTGAACTTTTCCCTTTGAAATAAAAATTTCTCCTCTGCTCATTGTAAATTATAGCCTCATTTCCACATAAAGCATTTGTATTTGCCCTTAGTGATTTAACATCACTTCCTAGTTTCACTTTATCTTGACTAACCGGTAGTCATGGCTTTTTGACTCTTTTTTTTTTTTTTTTTTTTTTTTTACTTTTACATTTGTTTACAGCTTCAGTATCTCAAAGTGGAATTACATAACAACAATTCCAAAAAAAGAAGTTTATATAGTCTGGGCAAATTTAAGGTGTCCCAATAAGCAATAAAGACAGAATTAAGTAAAATTTAATGAAGATCTCCTGAAATCTCTGGATTTTAAAAATCAAAAATATAAATTTTTTAATGAAATACCTGTGTCCTGAGTGAAGCTGTTTTGCAGTTGTCAATGTGGTATGGAGCAGAGAAAGTAAACTTAGACTTATTTTATTCTTCTTTATGGTAATAAAAATATGATGTTCAATTGCTATTTGATATCTCAAGGAAGTGTTTTGTTGAAGGGAATTTTTGTAATAGTTTTCATATCAGAAGCTCTTATCCATCTCTAAGAGTCTACATGTTGCTGTTTGTGATAGAACTTGGACTTAATGTCTGATAGCTTAAACTTTTAATGCTTGTTGACTTATTAAAAAATTCATACTTTCAAATATAAAACCCTGGTCCTAATTGCCAATATATTCATTTCTCAGAGTACAGTTTCCTCTTAAATCGGTCATTACCACATTAATGGCCAGTTGTTATGTTAACAGCGTAAAGGTTGTTAACATTTCAAACTAAGTTGTTAACAGCAAGCTTATCCTTTATTTAAACTGAAGGTTTATTGTACATAGCATGACTTCTTTGGCAACTAGTAATTCATCAACACTTGAAAATTGCCGAAGTGAAATGAGGAATTGGTATGTATGTAAAACACTGTGTTATGTGTTACAGAATATGCCAGCGATGTGGTGTTTAGTTTTATTTGGAAAGCGTGTATCTCAATGAAACTGGGGATGTTCAATAATATATGTCTCTGATGGGCAAATTAAAATAGTCTGATTCTGTATGTCAAATGGACAAATACAATCAAGCAAACTTTATTTACAAATTAATTTCTTTGAATGTGTATAGTCATTCAAAATGTTTATTGAATGCCTGCTGTGTGTGAAAGGCATAATTTTAGATAATGGATGAAATATCTAATAGAAAAAGAACAGTGCACTAAAACTGTTATTATCTAATTGTTTATTAATTACACAAAATCTGCAGTATTACCAGTGAACAAGTAATCTTCTGTAGCTATTTTCTCGAGCTTTGAAAATAATTTTTCTCATTTCCCTCCAAGTTTAGTACATTTCCCTTTTGTATTTTGTACAGCCAATGCTTAACCACTTAAATCCTACTAAAAAGTGGTTTGGTTTGGTTTTTGGTCTTTGGATATTATATAATTTCTTTGATACACCAAACAAACCATAAATAACTTGTAGGTTTGTATTTTTATGTCTAAATCACTAGGCATCTGAGCAAGAATATGGAAAATGATAAAGAAAAAATAGTTTACCTGGACTAGTAAATTATTGGCTTTGGTATTATTATCTTGGGCTACATAATTTTTTCATATCTAGAGAAGAGTGACTTATTTTTGCCAATTGTGTTTAACTTCCTAATAACTTCTTCCAAACAAAACAAAACAAAACAAAACAAAAAAACCACTTGTAATGTTAAACCATGAGTCTTGAAGTTCTTACATTTTATTTTGTATTACTTGGAGCAGTGATAGTAGTGACACGTTTTTACAAGTTGTTTGAATAAGGAATACAAGAATTTAAATCATAAGATATTTTCTTAAGAGTTATCAAAACTATTATTGTGGAAAATTTGATTTCTGTCAGATTTTTTTTCTCCTTTGTGGTACAATTAGCTATATTTAAGAAAAAAGAAAAAACATTTTACAGTGTGCGTGCTGAGTTTCAAATCTTAACAGTTCACTTACAGGGCTGGTATCATGTATTTTATTTTTCTGTAGAATATAAAATGCATGGATCAGATGAGAGAGAATTTGCCAGTTTGTAAGATTGTTTTCCGCCTTCAGAAACTCATTAGCTATAGCAACAGAAGGATTGACTTTCAAAAAACTTCCTCTATTAACATGCTTTCTGATTTAAACTATGAAGTCAATCTGCCCATCAATATTTATATGTCAAGACCTAAAAATGTGTCTGTTAAAAATCCAACAGATATATAACTTTGTATTTTTAAAAGTTGAGCTTATGACCAATTAGACATGAAAACATATTTGTACCTTGAACTGGAGCTTGAAATTAATAGACCAAAGTAGATTAACAATTATTCTGTAAAAATAGCAAAGTTTTAATAGATATTTACAGGACTCTAATCATTGCCAAGCTATCATCCTTATTTCAGTTTGGAAAAATATGAATTAAGTAGTTAATGTATAGTCAGAGTTTTAGAACTAAGATTTTGTGGCAAGTGTTAAGAAGTAAAATCAGGAGAAATAAACAAAATACTTTTCAACTTGGAGGCAGTAAAGGATATCAGAATTTATCACTCAAGTTTTTGGGCAATTTTTGCTTATTTTTTGTTGTTGTTAAGCCTAAAACTTCTGGTGGTACATTTTAAACAGTAAGTCAGTATAGGCTGTATCTTTTATCTCTATGATGGTGTCTTACCAGAGAATATATTCAAAGCTGTTTGTTGTGACATGTGCCATGGAAGCTACTTATAGCTTTTCCTATATGAGAAGCTAAAAATGTCTTATATAAATTTTAATGCAATTTGCTATTTTTACATTTGAGGATGACTTGTTTAAAATGAAACTACTGAGAAAGAGTGATACTTCATGCTCCACCAGAGTTGCCAATTAACAAAAAGAATTTGAAGTTCCTATGCTTATTACAAATTTTATATACTTTTAATATAGTATTATGATAACTTTAAAACAGGAAATTAAAATGAAATGCTACATAAAACAACAATCGAGCTATAACTTTATTTCACACTAAACCTAGTGCCTCTAAATTTTACATAAGGTTAAATTTATATTAATACAAATTTATATTAATACATATTTAAGTAAACATGAATATTTTGTTAATATTCTTTTATCTGACACTTCACTGCACCAATTTTATTTAATGTTGAATAAAGTGTTCATTACTTTTTTCCTTCATTGTCATCTTATTAATATTAGCCAGTTGAAAATATCTTCCCCAGAAGTGAAGTGTTGTTATATGAAAAATCACTTTTATTTTAAATTCTGAAAATTTAAGCTTTTATATGGAATGGAAAGCCTACCAAATATACCTTTTTTCTTCCCTACAAGCTTCATTTAAACTTTAACACTTTATTATAGTCGTTAACTTTTACCGTATTTAAATGTCTAAGGTAATCTTAGTATTATGAAGTATTTTGACATATGAGTGTGTTAGACTCCATAGTCTGTTAAAAAGTATGGTTATATTCCTTGCAAATTATTTTACCTTATTTATAGCTTTCTAAAAAGTTGTAATTTTAAGCCTATTTTTCTGTTTATTATAGTAAAGCATTATTCAATTTTACGTTAAATATGTACACTATATACCAGTCAAGGACCAGTGCACATTGGGGGAAACAATTTTGTTTTGTACAGTACATTGGGACAGTGTCCCTCACTTTAGGAAAAATTGGTGGATTCATACCAGTCTTCCTCAGTGACAACTTCTTTGCAATAATCTCTTCAAGCTATTTCATCTACATAGAGAATTTCCTATTTGTAAATTTATCAACAATGTCTTTCTGTCGTTAATTCTGCAATGCATCCATTTTCAGTGAATGAGTATTTCATATAATTATTTTTGTTTTGTGCCTTTTTGCTTTGGTTTGTTTGGCAGACGAGATATTTTCACTGAAAATAACCCTCCGAGTGAAGAATATTAAAAATACAAAAATACTTTACACTGTTTCTATATCTTAACCGTCTTTTATCTTTTTATAAAGCATGGAATACTTCAGTCAGTATAGTTTTTACACATAAGATGGATAAGTTAGACATACCTGACTTAGCAGAAAAATATTGTTTCTACAAGTATATTTAGGATTAAATGCATCTGGAAGAACTACATTTGAGAATTACTAAAATAACTTATTTTGCACTTTATAAATACATAGAACTCTATTTTTTTGGTTGCTTTTAAAGTATATCAAAGTAAGCCAGCACTTCATTTATAAACTCACCATTAACTTCCATTAAGTGACTAATAATAAATTTTAATCCTGTGTTTTAACTGCATAAACATATATTAAGGAATCTCATTTTTAAAATATACTGAAAGTAGTGATTTTGTAAGTGGTTTTGATGAATATATGCATTGTACAAATGCGTTATGTAGTTCAGTTTTCTGCTTCACATAAAAATTGTATAGCCTAAGAGAAGAATCACGCCAACCCAAACGACCATTATGTTTTTCTTATAACACTGTGAGATTTTGAGATCTTATTTTGGCATTTGGTTTGAAAACTCTTTCCAGTTCCTATGACAGTGTTTTCTATAACTCAAAATTATATCCTGCAACCTCATTCTATCTTCAAAAAAAAAAAAGAAAATTACCGAACATTTCTCAGTTTTATCAATAAATGTTAAAATACATGAACTGTAAATACAGAACAAAATCTTGAAAACAAGGAAAGTAAAAATAAAAATAGCAATGTTCTATTCAACTGACTAGATATTTTTTTAAACAGCATTTGTATTAGCTGTTGTTTTTTAAAGGTATGTTTTTTTGTTTCAATTTTTAAAAATTGGTTTATATAAGTGATTACTCCTACTGATATGTGGAATTTCCCCTTGTTAAGGATTTAAAGTGACGTAGATATATGTAGGCACTAGGTTTAATTAGTAGGAGTAACCTACATATATATATCTACATATATATATATATCTGCATATATATATATATATATATATATATATATATTTATGCATGATGTACATACAGATATTAGAACCTAGGTAATCTTAAAATGAACATCAGTTTTGTCATAATTGACTTTGACCAGATTGCTGGTTTGGCAGGCTCTGAAACATAAAATTCAGATATTTGATGCCAGCTAGTTAGTATTGTAAACTATAGCCCTGACTTATTCTCACAGGGTGTTCACCATTCTAAGAGGAAAGTTTTATAATACTATAGAATGCCTCAATTTATTTCATTGTGATTTTTATCACCCAGTTCTGTTTTTCTCAGCTCCTGTGAAGTGTGATACTGTCCGTCCTATTTCTGTTTCTATCGCAATATACTTATTTTGAGGACTAACCATACATTTCCTTTTTCAAGGTATTTATAAGAAATGCATTTTGAAATGGAAGTTTACATTATAAAACAAAAACAAAATGTGGCAATTAGATTTTCATTTCTTTCTTTAAAGCAATTTATTTTGCTTATTAGATTTTTTGGCCCCTTATTATCAATGTTAACGGATAACTTTTCTCTAAAGGAATTAATACCTAAGCCTACTCTTTTATTATATTCAGCAAATGTATTTACTATATTAATAAACTACCCGCATCAGTCACCTGTGCATTCATCTATACATTTTTGCTTATTGCCCTCTATTATCAAAACTTCCTGATAGACCTTTTTCCTTCTCAATAATATTTTTATAGTTACATAAAGATTCTAAATCTTTTGCTGAATACTGTTCCTCCACAGTGTTAGTCGTTTATAATGCAAAAATCTCTAGCTGTGGACTTGACTAGTTTTTTTAAAAAAAATCACACTTGAGATAAATAGTCATCTTGGAATAGTCAGATCCCTGATTTGAAGTTGGAAAATTAACAGTAAGCAGCATGCATTAAGTTAGATTCTAACCAGCATGTGTTGTTATGATTCAATTTAATATTAAAAACTCTCCAACTGCGCTACTGGGAAAATAAAAATCTCTTAGGAATTCAAAGATTATTTGCAGAGGAGTATACCAAAGCCGTATTTAAGTAAAATTGTTATTACTGATGCAGTAATGCATCGTTTACGTTAAACCCATCCTATTAATAAAAACAAATCACTTTCAGTAAACATAAATTTCACATATGACAAAGACTAGTAAGGGGGTAGGGAGCTTCATAAAATGTGCTAATGCTAACATTTACTAGTCATCTAAATACCAGAGAAAAAAATAAATTCTCATCTCACTTGTGCCATGGGATCCTAACTGGCAACTTCAAGAGGAAAATAGTAAATTTTTCACTTTGCTAACTTATTCTTATTTTCTAAAACTTTCAAAAAACAATATCATGTTTCTCTTATAGCAATTCTAACAGAGATGCATATGATTTTTGAAATTATTTTATTTTTCTTCTTTTCAAAATATTTCAAAATCTCTTAAGTAATATCCTTTGATAAATTGCTCACATTTCACCAAAAATAGCAGGGTCAAGACTGTTAAACGTTTTAAAATACCTGATGACATTGAGCATGATGACTATTTGGTGTTTATCAGCTGCTCAATAAGAATATATTCCGACCAACAGATACATATTGGCCTGGGTAAGATGAGTAATTAGTACCTGTTCCTTAGCTTGGGTGGATGAGGTGGCGGTGGAATAGACAAATGGAAAAAGCAATCATAATTTCTAACACTAAATATGAGTATTAGTTTCAATGGGCAAGTTTATTTGTATTTTACAGGTGAGAAGTTCAACTATACTATGAACATAATTTTAAAGCCTGTAAGTATTGCATGTGAATATCCATTGAGGGATCACTTGTGCTTTGGGAGAAACAAAGAAATTACAAGTTATTGAATTGCCTTAAAATTTATAAACTAGTATTTTCTGTAGCCATTTATTAGAAAAGCAATGAGAAATGTTCTGAGCTACAAGAGTCCCTTCTTTCCACAGCGTGTCCTTGATGAGTGGGTAACATTGGTGTTTATCTTTATGATCACATGTTTTGCTATCTCTAACAGTTTAAAAATGAGACCATTAGTCACTTAACAAATATTTAAGTGCCAATACTTCATTCCTATAAATAATGAATGTAGAGTATTATATTTCCAATTGATCTTATATAATATATAAATATAAAGCTATTAATATTTTACTATGTAAAGAAGAAGGTAGTCTGAGAAATTTGGGAAGAACTTAAGGGCAAGTTATTTTTCATATTTTCTACAGCTGATGGACTCACCATGGTTGTTAAATAACTGAGTAAAATATATGGTTTTAATTTAATTATGTCCCATGGAACTGATATAGAGAATGAGGAAAGGTCTAATCAAAAGAGAGGTTATAAATAATAAGTAAATATTGGGCTCTGTAAAAATCATGCTGCAGTCCTATTATGAAAGCTGAGCTTCAAGCTTCATAGTTACATTTTGGACGCAGAGAAAGATAGTTAGCTCTGTAACTGTCATGCTATTTGCGTTGTTTCATCTCTTATCAGTTATCCGTAAGCTATCTTTTGCAAGATAGCCCCTTGCAAAACCCTTAGAATCCTTGGTCCCCATTTTCCCATTTGACAAATATCATTAATCTGTATACTTCTAAGTACTGTACAAAGCCCTGCATACAGCACTGAAAAAAAACAAACAAAAACAACACAGTACTACCTCCGCCCTTTATTGAGTTTATATTCTAGTTAAAGGAAGCACATAATCAACAAAATAAGTAATGAGTACATTAGGAGATGATAAACACTACAGGAAAAATACAACAGGATAAGAAGTTTGTGGAATTTGTATTTGTGTGTGTGTGTGTGTGTGTGTGTGTGTGTGAGAGAGAGAGAGAGAGAGAGAGAGAGAGAGAGAGAGAGAGAGAGACAGAGAGACAGAGAGACAGAGACAGAGAGACAGAGACAGAGAGAGACAGAGCCTTGAAAAATTAAGTAGGATGCACAGGAACAGCCTTGTTGAGATGGTGATTTGAGTAAAGACGTGAAAAAAGTGAAGGAACTAGCCATGCGGATGTATAGGAAGGGCATCATTCTGTACACAGGGAACAGCCTATACAAAGGTCTTGGCATGGGAGATTTACTGATGTGTTTGAGGAACCCCAAGGATGCTAGTGTGGTTGGAATGAGTGAGAGCAGAAGAGGAAAGGATTAGAGGCAGCCACTATGTGGTCCTGTGATATATCCCCTGTTCCTGTTACAACCTAGAATGCACCTGTACTTATCTAAATGTCCTCTAAGGAAGTGGTAATACAGTTGGACTTACATGTTTTCAATCTGCGGGTAGTAATCCACGGATGGAGAGAGCTGACTATATGCATTGTTCTATGCCATTTTATATAAGGTGACTTGAGCAAATGCAGATTTTGGTATCTGCTGTGGTCCTGGAACCAATCCCCTGCAGATATGAAGGGACGACTGTACTACGATTTGAGAACTGCTGTGACCCTTATTCAGTTAGATTGTTATGGACTGAATTTCATTTGTGATTATAGAACTCATCTGCTTAATTGAATGGGACTAGTTTTCACTTATTATTTACCGGTATTTTTTAAAAATTTTTATTAAATATATTGGAGTTACATAGGTTATTAAAATTATATAAGTTTCAAGTGTATGTTTCTGTAATATATCATCTTTATATTGCCTGGTGTATTCACCACCCGGAATCAATTTTCCGTCACCATATATTTGACCCCCTTTTTCTTCTTTTAGCACTGGTAACCACTAAACCATTGTCTATGTCTATGAGTTTTTGTTTATTTGTTTGCTTATCTTGTTCCTTTGTTTTTTTGTTGTTGTTGATTTTTGTGTGTGGTTTTTGTTTGTTTGTTTTTTAAGATGTTATCGTTGCTTTCAGTTTTATATCCCACATATGAGGGAAATCATATGGTTCTTGATTTTTTCTGTCTGACTTATTTCACTTAAGCATGATAATCTCAAGATCCATCCATGTTGTCGCGAATGGCAGCAATTTACCTTGTGTTTTTTTTTTAATGTTTTTTCATTTGGCCTCAATGATCATCTTGTGTGATTAAGTAACTGCTGTGAAACGTGAATCTCAAATAGACCTCAAGATTTCGTAATTTGATTGCCTGTTGCCAGTTCACAGGTGATAGTATAGTTTTACGTTTGTGTTCAGGTCGACACATCTACATATATCTACTAAAATGAGTCATGAGCTATTTATACATCATAATATTTCAATGTGAAATACAAAGGAATGCCGATATTGATGAGCTAGGACTGCCCACACAGCATGCATGAGGGTAACAGCTTGGCCAAAGATATCCTTAAACTCTGTCCTGATTGCAACGTAATTGATATTTTTTAAATACTTAGGTGATAAAAATTGCAAAGATGTGGATTTTGCAAAGGCTGCCAATTTCTATCTTGAAGTGGAAACATCAGTTATTCTAGGTCTGAAGGGTGACTTTTTTCATTATTTTTAAAGTAGTTTCATTTAATTAAATTACTTTCTAGAACAAAATATTTAAAATAACACATTCACTTTGTCATAAATGTTTCCAAACCCAGCATTTAGAGAAAATACATCAAAGACTTATTGTTATTTAAAACAATTTGTTTAATCACATTCTTGATAAGACAAAATAGCATTCTCTGTATACTTAATGTTTCTCACCCCTACCCTAATCCCAGCTCACTAATTTTAGTTTCACATCAAGAAGGGCTACACATTAATCTTTAACACTAAAAGATTAATATGCATTCCTATTTGTAAGAGTGGGATTTGTATGTACAAACTGTCTTTACTTTTACAAATCAAAAAAAAAGTTAAGTGATACTCTAAATACAAATCAGAGTACTTGAACCTGTATTTGTATTTATAAAATGGACTGGGATGCATCACGTGTATTGGTGGAGAAGCTGGGCTAATGTGCCTTGCATCTGAGAACGCAGCACAGTATGAAACAGGTGAGCTTGCAAAATAGTGGCCATCTGTATACTTCATGCACAAAGAAATTCAAAACATACTTTTTAGAAACCTAGGAGATGGTGGCCCAGTGACTTTACAAGTCTTAATTCCTGCTGTCACCATGCACATCACGTGTTTTTATGTTATAATTTCCAGCAGCCCTCCTCCTATACTTGTTGGCAGGTGGAACATCAGTTGTAACTGCCATCTTGTCCTGGTTGAGTTGAATACCTGTATTCCTAATCATTTTGTGAGTCTCATCTTTCAAAGAGGATGGATTTGAGCTTGATTTTAAGGAAAAGTCGCTTGATCTTGAGCTGATAGTTGATCAGTGTTTAAATAAGCTTGTCAGTGGTACTTATTAGATTAACCCTTATTTTTGGAAGAGAGATTACATGCTTACTTGACTAAATGTGTTAAATGCTTTGTCTTCTCAGTTAACTATGGGTTTCTGTAGTGTCTTGAAATTTATATATTTTGAGGAGATTAAAATTTTTAGAAAATTTTTTGATTTTCCTCACTGTGTGTTTCTCATTATTCTACCACATGAGTGTAGCCCTACCTCATCCCCCAACTATCATTAATGGCAAATTAGTCATATATGATCCATTCATCAGCTAGTTTTTACCTTCTCTGAATATCACTTTATATAAAGAAAAAAAGTCACACCACTTCTTTCTAATTCCCTAAACATCTCCCATAGTAGGTGAGGTTAGATCTAATCCTGAGGCTTTAGAGGCATGTTAAATGAGGCATAATGGTGAGAAGTACAGATTTGAAGTCTGCCCAATTCTGCGATATGATCCTAGGCAAGTTACACAACCTCTCCAAGCCTCTATTTACATATCTGTAAATGGGAGTAATGGACCCATTCATAGAATTGTCAGGGGGTGTCAGTAAAATGCCCTAGGGAAAGAATTGAACACACTGGTTGACACTCCAATGTGAGCTTCTGTTGTTATAAATGAAGAATAGCATTGAGTTATGAAGATAAGAGAGTTTGAAAATTAAATATGAGGAGAAGATGTAAGAAATAGATTAAAATGAGGATTAAGAATGATAAATAATCAAGAATGTGAAAAGCTACTACTATAATATGGTCTTTTACCAACTTTCCATCTAAAAGAATGTTGATGCTTAAATACTATGGCCATATAGGAAAAACATTTAACAGTGGAGATTATTGGAATCTGGAATAGGTTGTTAAGATTATAGTATATTTTACATGAATTAAAATTAATTTAAATCTTTTGGGGTATTACTGAACATATGATTTTCTTTGTAACTGAGGTGGTAGTTTTCTGAAATATATGCCCACACTCTCCACTTTTTAGCATGTGAAAGTTCTGTGGCCTTGTAAAGCACTATATTTAATATCCCATAGGGTAGAATTATATATAAAATTTCAGCATACTCGAGGTTTCCTTTATAGCCTTGATTTTTCTATGTTTTTCCTCAGGTGGCAAGGACAATTGAATGCCAATATCTTTTAACTGATATTCTTTTACATAGTATTCTCTAAACATTTTGATTATGTACTACCATTCCTAAAGAAATTTAAGTGTGCACCTTCAATTTAAATATATATTTATCAATCATAAATACTTCATTTTTTTAATTAAAAAAATAATGTTTAAAGGATAAAATATAAAAAAATTAGAAATGCTAATAATTGTTTAAGCATCCCTGGGATCTGTGTACCCCCAGTACGGAGAGCGCTATTAATTCTTAATAGGTTTTTAAGCTTATTTGAAAGTTATTTGGTAGTGATCCTTGTGAATAAAAAAGGAGAAAGACCAATATTTGGGGGGAAAGTTGTAAAAGAGAAATGGGGTAGTTGTTTGAAAGAAAAGGAGTTTCTAAACATCAGCTAATATGCCTTGCTCTGTCCATTTAACATTAAATCCAGGTTTTCCTTCATGAGAAATGTGGTAATGTATGTAGACTCTTTCTAATGTTGTATTCTAACCACTGGTAACATTAATATGAGGCAGGGTTTCCCTGTCCCGTCAACCCCCTGTTCAGGACACGGTGAGATTTTAGACAGATAAGTGCTAAGAGAACCCTATGTACCGAAGGCAGTGTTTACTGCAGGTAATACATATCATTGTTTGTCTCCTGTAGTGAAAAATACTTGTGTCGTGCTATTAAAATGCACTCCTGACAGACCAGTGCTTGCTATTATAGGGTCCATTGCTTAAAAAAATGATACACTGACAGAAATACAATTTAAGAAAATTTAACACCAAGGGTAGCCAACCATGTAGGCTACTATTAAGGGGCCAAAACTCAAGGCCAGGGGTTTATTTAAAAAGAGGCACAGTTTATTTGCTAGTAGTAGGCAAAGTTAAAAGAAAAAAAAAATCGAATTTGAATTCCTTGCTCTCTAGTCTGTAGAAAATTAATGAAAGCAACAGTTCAATAAGATTTTATTGCAGAAATGTTTAAGTGAAACGTTTTAAGAATGCTTTGGAATTTTTAAACAGTTACTTACCATTTAGAAAGCTGTAACACTGCGGTGCGTAACAAATTGTTAGCATTAGATCCTGGGAACACCCAGTGATTTTCTTAAAATGTGTAGTAGAGCTGGTTAATCTGAATCCCTTTGGTCATTTCATTGTGTGTGTGTGTGTGTGTGTGTGTGTGTGTGTGTGTGTGTGTGTGTAGCTTATAAATATATTTGAGATTGATAGGTCAGCAGCACCCACGATTACTACAATTTAAAATGTAAGCTATTGTCCAAGTACCCTTTTGGGTACAGTTTGGTAGTTAAATGCATTGGATTTGTAACAAAGCCTTTTGAGAAGGAAAATAACCAAGTATGAGATGTGATGAGATATGTTGGATTTCAGAAGAGTACAGAATGTTCTAATGAATAAACTGCTACTGAATGATGATAAAGCATGTTTTTAAGCTATCACATGGCTCTATTATTAGGGGAGAAAATTCCATGAATTTAGATGAGATGTATTATCTAATTTTACCATTTTAAAAACAAATCTGCCATCCAGTAATATTTGATGCCAACTGTGTATGGATTACATGTTCCTTTGGGAGAAAGGTTACAAAAGTAATACAATAAATAATCTGAGCTTATGGGGCTTAACTCAGGTATCAGTGAAATAGGAAAAAAACATTGTCTACTGCTATGGAGAATCCAAAGATATGTATCTTACATTTTCTACCCTGATGATATAGTCTTATTGCCACACCCTAAGATGGGCCTTGGGAGGCAATTGATCCTGCCAACAAAGGATGTTCAAAGATGCATTGTCTTTGCAGATGTCCTCCAAAATTCAGTTCGTCTGAATCTGACAATATTATACAACAGATTTTTTTCTGTGAACATGGAAGGTGATGCATATTATGAAATTTGTCCAGACATATTGTCCAGGGCCTCTGTGACTCAGCTCTGTGATGGAGCAGACCCAGAAATCTCTGCTGAGGAAGACTGATCCTCAGTTCTCCTTGCCACAGCCATGTGATGGCTTTCCATACATGCACATTAATTTACTTACATTTCTAAGTTCCGTATGTGGACTTTATCTAATACCACGGTATCGCTTCAGTCTGTGATCTTACCAGAGATTACAACTTCAAATGCTGCTCTTCGATGCTTTTTTTTTTTTTTAAGTTATCTGAAGGAAATTAGTATTTATCCAGACTGAAAAGTCTGGATACTAAGCTACTTATTCTGATAGTTTTAAGTTTATCCTTTGGATCACTCCAGAGACCTGTGCACTTGAAATGGACCCCTATTGTTTTGGCCCCTCAACATTTTTCTCAGAACTGTACATCAGGGTTTCACCATTAGCTTGTGTTGAAGAATATTTTAATAAGCAACTGCAAAAAATTCTGTGCCTTGGGGACACTGTTGTGTACTTTGTTTACTCTGTGTAACGTGTACTTTGTTTACACCCAATGCCCTATAGACTCACTGTTGAAATTCCCTCCAGATCTTAGAATAAGAAAAGTTCCTGGGACTCTAAATAAATAAATGGTATTTTTACTGAAACTTTTTTTTTTAAATTAAAGTTTATTGGGGTGACAATTGTTAGCAAAGTTAAGTAGGTTTCAAATGTACAATTCTGTAATACGTCATCTACATATCACATTGTGTATTTACCACCCAGAGTCAGTTCTCCTTCCATCACCATATATTTGATTCCCTTTACCCATTTCTACCGCCCTACTTCCCTCTGACCCTCTGGTAACCACTAAACTATTGTCTATGTCTATGAGTTTTATTTCTTCATGTGTTTGTTTTGTTCTTTTGTTGTTTTCAATTTTTTTTTTTTTTTTTTTTAAAGATTTTACTGGGGAAGGGGAACAGGACTTTATTGGGGAACAGTGTACTTCAGGACTTTTTTCCAAGTCAAGTTGTTGTCCTTTCAGTCTTAGTTGTGGAGGGCGCAGCTCAGCTCCAGGTCCCGTTGTTAGTGGAGTTGAACCAGCAACCTTGTGGTTGAGAGGACGCGCTCCAACCAATTGAGCCATCCAGGAGCTCAGCGGCAGCTCAGCTCAAGGTGCCGTGTTCAATCTTAGTTGCAGGGGGCAGAGCCCACCATCCCTTGTGGGAGTCGAGGAGTTGAACAGGCAACCTTGTGGTTGAGAGCCCACTGGCCCATGTGGGAATCGAACCAGCAGCCTTCGGAGTTAGGAGCATGGAGCTCCAACCGCCTGAGCCACCGGGCCGGCCTGTTTTCAATTTTTAAATCATATATTTGAAACTTTTATATCGTATATTACTGAAATTTTAAATCATATATTTGTTTGCATTTTTCCTCTTTTCTTTGTCTCCTAGGAAGCTCAAATTCAAATTTATTTTCTTTTTCTAACAACAGCATGATATGCTAATATATTTTCCAGACTTTTATATTCTCTTACCCATATTTTTTATTTATTGCGATATCTGAAACTATTTATTTCATCTGAGAATGATTTCTGAAATCACTGAAATGAAATAGTTTAAATAATTGGAATGAGTGAACAATAATTGAGAAAAATAGAGGTGGGAGCAAAAAGCCGAATGCATGAGAAATGCTCAGATAACTGATTGAATGGAATTTAGGAAAAGGGAGTATGCGATGAAATTATTTTCTAGTCTAGATATTACATATAAAATATAGGTGGATTTGAATAATATTTGGAACAGTATTTGAGCTTACTCTATGTAGGATGAAGATTATAGAAGATATAACCTTTTGTGTTCTTTAATTTTCATATTTACTGTCATGCAATTATTTAGCATCAAGTTAACCCATTATTTTAGTATAAACATACATATGCAAATCTTCATTTCATGGACTAGGAATCAATAACTTATTTTTAACAGTGATATTCGGATGTAAATAAAATAAGCTGAATGATTAGCTCACCAAGAGCTAAGACAGCGATTACAAACTCACATTCCTCCAGGTTCTAGTTTTCGGGCAAATCCCACTAGTGTTAATTCTAAACCTCTGTTATTTCCATTCCTTTCCTCATTCTAGTATATTTCTACTATAACTTTGACTCAACACCTCCACTAGGTCCTCTGGAAATCTTAGGTCATTGTCAGTAATCTTCCATATGTCCACAATCTTTTGGCAAGATGCTTTTTTTCATCAAAATATTGGCTTAACTGAATTCCATTGCTTTAACTGAAACCTGCCTCTTCTTTAAGGAGGCGATTTCCCATTCAGCTGTCAACAGCAGCAGAGTACTACTTATCTTGTAAATCCCACATCCTAGGAAGGCAAGAGGAGAAGCTGGCATTCTCTTAGATCTACACAACCATCTCCACTCAGTAATAAACATGCGTCCTCCAAAAGAAGTCATACAATCTAATTACACTATCTTATACCCATTCTCACTCCTGTCATTCCTCTCACCATAATTCCAGGAGATTTTAAAAGGCTTATATCTGACCCATCCGAAACCTAGCCCTGCCTTGTTGAACCTTCTTAACTCTACTGAACGTCAGCTCTCTCCATTCTCAGGATCACATAAAGCTTGTTGTCCTTAAAGAAAAATATGCCATCTCAGGAATCTTAAACTCCATAATATCAACCTGTCTCACTTACTGTACAACTGCTCTTTGATTTTAGATATTTAGCCTCCAATATCTTTTTCTCCTAATTTGCTAAAATCTAGCAGATTGCTGTCCTTCCCTGACCAGCATGAACCCAGTAATTAATCATTTGAGCTTCCCTTCCATTCTCTTATACCATGTGTATCCCTCTACCTCAATGCTCACCAAGGCTCTAGTCTGGCGAATTGGCATTGGTATACTACTCCCTTTTTTTCTACTCCTGTAACATGGTTGAGTATTGCTGGAAACAAGCAAATAAAATATAGATTGATATTCCCATAAATAATTGGTTTTTCCTCTCACGCAGACTCAAGGGCTGAGCCAGATATATGTACTTGGCCACCATCCTTGCTCATGACCTTCAACAGCTGTACTGAACATTCACACTTCCCCTTGAGGCCCTTTCTTTGGACAGTTGTCCTGTCTCCTCATTCTCAGCAGATGCCTTTGCTGCCTCCATCAAAATTGAAACCATTAGGCTTGATTAAATCAGCCTCTTACCACTATTTACATTTCATCTAATTTTTCCATTTATCTTTAACTTTTTTTATCTCTTGTTTTTGGATGAGGTGTCCTGTTCCTTTCAAGGCTAACTCTATGTCCTTGGCTCCATTCTCCCCACTATCCTATGGGTCTTTCTTTTTTTTTTTTTTTTTTGAGGTATTTTACTATCTCCTTTTTTCTCTGATATTTTAATATCTCCTTTTCTATAAACTCTTGACCCTCAGCATATGAATATACACAAGATTTTCCTATTCTAAAAACATCTTCATTATTTAAATGTATATTGGTATCATCCAACTCCTTTATTGCCCTGATTTTTAGAATAATAATCTACCGTTGTCATCTATACTTTCTCAGCCTCATTTGCTTCTCATCCACTTGTGATCTGGCTTCGCTCTCTACCTAAATTTCTCTCCCTGATATCTAATTGCTAAAACCAATGGATATTTCCTCAGGGGTAATCTTATAGTTTCTTTCCTCTTTTAATAGTGTTGATCACTCCTTTCTAAAAGCCTCCTACTATCTTGGATGTTATGACCCTATACCATTCAGATTCTTTTCTGGAAGTCTCATCCCCATGAGGTACTTAAAAGAGTGAAGGATAGTACCTTGGGGACACTAGTCTTATTGAGGTATACGTCTTCTTTAACGTGATATTATCTGTCTTCATGGTTTTAATTCCTCATATTGTGATGACTCTTAAATCTCTACCTGCAGTTCTTTCCTCTCCTGTAAGCTTCAGCCATGTTATATCTAGCAACTTCCTTAGTATCTGCAATTGAATGTTACACAGGGAACTCAAGCTGAGAATATCTAAATCTCAACTTACGTAAAATTAACATACCTCTAATATATTTCCTTAACCTATATAATATAAAAATATATAGAAACTCATTTTATTTATGGATAAAGATATAAAAACTTGAAAGGTTTTTGCAATTAGTCTTTCAGTGTATAAAATTGATAATACACTAGGAACAGGTAAGATTATTTCTAGAACACGAGGAATGAACACCAGGACATGTTTCAACCTAATTCATTATATTATCACAACACAGGAGGTAAAACCATCGCTATAGCAATATCTACCAAAAAGGGCAATTGATAAAATTCAGCAGCCATTGCAAAAATTCCAGATAAGGAGAAATAAGAGGAAGCCAGTTAAATATGATTAAGAAAATTTACTGAAACTTAACAGCAAGTATGTAAAACAGTTAAATACTGACAAGGTCATTTTCATTAAAACCAGGAAAAAGTAAAGGATATCTACTATTATAAATTTTATTCAATGTTATTTAAAGATTCCAGCTCATGTAGCAGGATAAGAAAATAATCATTGTAAATATTAAAAAGAAAATTATTTTCTTTGCAGGTAATTGGGAAAACTCAAGAATTAATAAGAAAATTTGGCAGAGTAGCTAGATAAAAGACAAGGTGAATAGAATTTATAGTTTTATTCTGTGATAAAAAAATGACTCAGTACAAATGGAGAAAAAATTTATTAAGAGTGGTAAGAAATACTTAGGTATTAGAGTCCAACATTCCTATGAAGAAATCTTTTTGAAAACAAACTGCTAAAAAAGGTTATCTTCTATTTTTTTGTTTACATATACTAGATAAATATAAAACAGTTTCAACTGGACTGAATTGAGGGTAGAGCTGTTATCACTCCATCACCCAATGGAATTATGAGGGTTGGTTTTACATTGTGAAATAAAGTCACCAGAAGTGAGACTCAGAAAATAGCAAATACTTCTTGAGGATCTACTCTATTCTGGATACTGTTCCAGGGACTGGGACTGTAGCGATGAGAAATATAGACAAAAATCTTTGCCCTTTGTATCATGTATTTTAGTACTATTTTTGAGATATTTTACATGAGCTGGGAACTGTGCTAAGTGCTTTATAGATGTAAACGTATTTATCCTTTGGGAACTGTTATTTTACCCATTTTAGAGACAAATACACTGAGGCACAAAATGATTAAGTTATTTAGCCAAAGTTCCCAAGGTGTAAGTGGTCAAGAAAAGATTCAAATCCAAACAATATGCCCCTAAAACCAATTCTCACTATCTGTGCTTTAGTGTGTAGTGGCCGTGGTCATAGTGTGCCATAGTGCTGCCAATAAGAAGCCAGGGAACTGTTCACTTGTATTATCTGTGTTACCTTGCTAAGCTACTGGTATACCATTGCTAAATTGTCCATGAGTTAAATGTACACCTGGGAGGGTATGAAGTACCTACCAGGAAACTTGTTTCTCATCAATGACATCAGACACAATTGATTTTAATTCTGTTCTGAGGCTTACCAGACAGCTCCTTGTAAAGGGAAATACCCATTGTTTTTCTGGTGATATATTTTTTTTTAATGAATAAAGAAATTCAGACAACTCTTTGTTCTTTGGTTTATTAAGCCTATTGGAAAACAGCCAAATCATTTCATAATGGTTCCTCTAAATACATTAATAATGTGTACAATGTGATTGTAAGGAGATATATATATATATATATATATAATTTAATTCTTGAAAAGACATTTTGTTCTCTTTAAAAAAAATCCCTACGGAAGTTTATGACCTTTGTAATCAATGCCTTTTTTAAGAACTAGGCTCTAGAGAGTGTTTGGGTTGGAAAAGGTCACCTATTTGCAGGATATAGTCTGTCAAGAGTGTGTATAAATGTAATATACTAGACCTTAACAATGCGATATATTTCGATATATTTTGTTGGGATAAAATATTTTTTTTCTTTTTATTTCAAATGAGACTTTATTAAGTACAGAGCTATGAATGATTTCTTCTTAAATATACTTTTAGTGAATTAATGTGATTTTGTGTTTTGTGTAGTGCTTTGAATTCAGACCTGAGCCTGGCCAGGTTGAGATGGGTCTACACCAAAAAGAGCACAACTTCCTTCCCAACTGTCCCCCATTCCCTTTCTACCCAACCCCTTCCCTCTATCCTCAATCCATTTAATATTGAAGAGGTTGGAAGTTATTGTGAATTTATATTGTTTAAGTGAACTCTGTAAAAAAACATGGTATTTCTCAGAGTTGAGTAATTTATGCACTCTTTCTTTAAAAGGAAAAAAATAATAATTAACTCAGAATCCCCCAAATATTCAATTCAATTTGAGAAAATTTCAATACTGTCCCTTTAGGTAATTACTTAATATTTTCTAAGTTTAAATAAACTTAAGTGTTCAAAGAAAAGCACAGTCTCTGTTGCCTGGGAAGATTTCTGAGAGGGGATGGGATTGGCATGAAAGATGAGGAGATACACATTTCAGATGGGAGCAGCTGCCTGTTCAAGCACTAGAGTACATTTAAAATTTAACAGTGAGGCAAGTGAGCTAGTCAAATTAAGCGTAGCGCTGCCTAAGAAAATTTAAATTTCAGATAAGTAATAGGTAATGTTTTAGGTGTAAGTATGCCCCATGCAATATTTAGGAATCCTAAATCTGGCATCCCGAATTAGGTAGCTCATTGAGAAGAGAGAACTGTGGTCCTGTACAATTGGTCCAGAGAGCCATCCTGGGTAGAATGAAGATTATTATGCGGGGAAGACAGAGCCAGTGTAAGTCATTGAACAGATGGATGACATGAGGAAATTAGTGCTTTAAGAAAAACTCGTCTTCCAGATGTGTCCAGACCAGTTTGTTATGAGGAAAGAAAGTACTTTTGTTGTTGTTATGCCTACTTGTCTTTCTCTCCAGCACTAGACTGCAAACCTTTTGAGGGCAGGGAAGTGTCTTATTTGTTTTATTGTATCCATCATCTAGTAGAAAACCTGATAGGTAGCAGGAGATCAATAAGTCTTGACTGGAGGAGGGTGTGGGGGGAAGAATGAAATATTTAGCAATGCTTAAATGAGTACAATAAAATGACTATATATATATTAAAATAACAAAGAATAATTATCAGATTCTTAGGAAAGTGTGATTTTTAATAACTGAACTACATGGAAGAATTGCAGGAAGAAATGGTCCTGGAAACTG
Source organism: Rhinolophus ferrumequinum (assembly GCF_004115265.2). Taxonomy (NCBI): domain Eukaryota; kingdom Metazoa; phylum Chordata; class Mammalia; order Chiroptera; family Rhinolophidae; genus Rhinolophus; species Rhinolophus ferrumequinum. The sequence continues at coordinate 30,460,883 of NC_046293.1, read as the reverse complement.
GAAAGGAGATTTAGGAGATGGACCTTAAGACTAAGAAAAAGGCATGCTTCCTCACATTTATACTAAATGCTGGTGCACTTTTGGAGCTGCCTGCCTAAGTTAGATATAGTTTGAACTGTGCTTTTTGTTGCTCTTTAGAGTAATGGAGTACTGATGGTAAAGAAGTATTACCAGATAAAATGGGTAAAGATCAATGGGTTAATTCTATAAGATATACTATAATTCTATAAGATATACATGGATGCCAGTTTTCTGCAGCTGCTAGTAGCAGTTCTGATGTGTTGCCACCTAAACCATCTGGAATGTGATCAAAGACAGATGTAATCTGTGCTGAGTTTTATCAAGGAGTTAATGATGTTGCCTAACGTGGTCCTGGTGTAGCTTTACTCAGTGTAGCTTTGGCCTTATTGGGTTAATTCTATAAAATATACTTCAGTAAAGGACATGGGGAGAGTGGTCTGATCATGTCTGTTTCTGACTTCCATATATAGGTATTATAGCCATTACACACTAATTTCAAAAATGGGATCTTAAAAATAAGTGATACTAATCTAGTAGTTATAAGTAAACTTCCTATATGAAATCTATTTAGTTGACAAGGGAGGAGTGCCAATTTCCAGTTATGGCTCTACTCTGTAACTCAGTAATTTCAAAGCATATTAATATTATATATGTTAGGTGCTGAGTAAAGGAGAGGGCTTGCTATCAGAGAGCTTACTATCCATCAAGAAGGAGACAAACAGAGGGACATAAGCTGGTACACATTATGTAAGGTGCATGTAATATGTAAAAACAACTGCTTAAATATCCAAAGGAGGATGTTACTCATTTTGCCTCAGGGAAATCAGAGGAACTTCATGGGTCCAGTGACATTTGAGCTGACTATAAAAAAGGAGTAGTAGTTGGTCTGGAAGAATAGATTTAGTAGGACTGATAGGCAGTTAGGCATGAAAGTAGATGGTGAGTCCAGGGAGGAAAGAACATGTTGGGGGTGAGGTTTTGTTGTGGAAGAGAAGACAGAGAGGAAGACTAGGGCCAGACAGTTTGGCCTTTTCTTGCCTTCATGCATTTATCTTGCATGCAGTGGGAAGCTATAGGTTATAGGCAGACGCAATGAATTAGGTCTGTGTTATAGAACTGTAACTGGCTGCAGAGTGAAATGTGAAGAGTAGAGCAGGGCACGGTGGTAGAAAGGACTTTCTCAGCTAGGAGGTCATAGCCTGAGTCCATGGGAGAAATGATGTATGCTAGACGGAGGTGACTTAGAAGGAAGAAAAAAAGGACATATCCATATGGCATGTGAGAGAGAACTAGCAGGGTTGCCTTGGGGGCTCCCAGGAGAAAAGAAGCAGTCAGAGATGAATTTGAGACCTCTAGTTTAAGGGAATTGCAGATTGTCGTGACATTCATTTCGACATTGAACGTGAAGGGACGGGGTGGGTAAGTAATCAGCAGAAGACAAGGATGTTACACTAAGGAGAATTAGATGTGTCTGGTAATTAGTGAGTGAAAAATCTAGAGAGATAGATTTTAGCCTTAAGTATAAGCCCTTCCTAGAGGTCAGGAAGTGAAGAGTGATCCTTAAGGTGTAGGAGTAGTGAACTGCCTCCAACATTCCTTCTGTTCCACTGAGGTAAGAAGGGAAATCTGTGGAGTTCAGCTCTCGCATTAACTATCTGGGCATGTTACATCACTCCGAATGCCTCATTTTCCTCATCCATAAAACGGGGAATAACCTGCCACCGGCCTCATTTACTTATTTTGAGGATTAATTAGATAACCGTTGTAAAATGCTTAGAACAGGGTCGGGTCCAGAGACAGGGCTAAATAAACATTAGCCCTCATACGCTAAGCCATTACATAATTGACCAGATTTCATATTGATATTGATTGGAGATGTTTCTTTAAAATGTAAGCACAGGAAAATCTTTTAACTGACCTGTCTAATTTGCTGAGGTACAATTATCAGAGAGGACTTAGACTTTTACTTGCTTTTTCCTTTAAAAATACTTTGTAGGCAATGTCACCTGTGGTGTGTAGAAATTGATCTTATACTTGTTTTCTAAAATAAGTAAAGCCTCAATTTTAGTGGGGTTTTATTTTTGTGGATTTGTTTCTTAATGTTGAGCTCCCAAAGAGAATGTTGAGCTTTTCACAAAAACATGACAGATACCGTAATGTTAGGTTTAGATTACAACTTGGAAGTCAGTATTGGGTTAGAGGACTATGCATTGCTCTGTCATCTTTTGCTAGGTAAGAAAATACCTTTTTCTTTCGTGTGTTGTTTTGTTTCTTTGTTACCCATTTATCACACCATCTTATCTATCGCATTTGGGTTGAGGACAAGAAAAGAAGTTTGATATGGAGTTAGCACCAGTCTGATCTCAGAAAACATAAACTCCCAAGTTTCCATCAGTGCTACTAATTGACTGTAAGCTCTAAGGTGAGTTACTGCTACTACTGTGCCTCAGATTCCCCACCGATACAATAGCTGCTACCTACCATCTCCCAATAAGTATGGTAAAGATTAATTTTTCTGTTACAAATTTCTATAAGAATTTTTTTTTCTAATGGCCAATAAATAAATAAATCTTTGCAGTTAAAAACAAGTGATTTATTTCCCTATGTGCCCTGTGGTTAATTAATTCCATTGTCCAAGTAAGAAAACTGAGATTTATAATTTTAAAAGGGTAAAACTGAGAGGGGAAGTTCCTAATTCAAGTCCACTCCTCCCCTCTCCCCGCAAAACACATAGTTGGTGAAGTGCTTTGAACCTGTCAGAAATAGAGTGTAGGAAAAAACACCAAGTAATACCAGCCTGCCAGTCGGGCTGTCGGAAATATCTATTATGCCATCTGTCACAGGAGATTTTAGTTTGGAGAGCAGCAAATCCGTGACTGGGGACTCAGAGTTCAAAAGCAGGTCTCTCCTCTCTCCCACACACTGTGGGGTGTCTAAATCACTGTCTGTTTTCAGGCGTTTTCATTGATCATACATCGTGAATCTGCAACTTCATAAGAAGAAAAAGAAAAAAGCTTTCAAGAGCCACTGTTCCAAGGGTTCTGTAATTTAAATCAGTGTCACTGAGATATGTAATACAAAATTTCTAACCCTACTGTCTTTCTCTAACTCATTTGGGGTTTGGTGGTGGTGTTTTTCTAATAGGGAAAATCAGCAGAGTGGGTGGAGAAAGGCTGGTTTTGCAAAGGGAACAGGTAAGCTGTAGGTCCCCCACGTGGACACGTTTGTTACTTGAGGGAAGCGGAGAAGTAGCAATTAGGCAGTGGAGTAATGCTTCTCCGGGAGCGGGCTCCAGTTCCATAATACATTCCTTTCTTAATGTGACTTGATGTAGATAGAGTGAGGGCCTATCAGGTGTGAAAAGCCCTGCTGCTCCTGGCGTGGAGTGGCCTCCAGACGGTGATTTGGCGACGTCAATCTAGTCATGCTTGATTTCGACACTTAACGTGGTAAAGCAGGATTTCTCTACCCCCGATCAACTTCTCAATTAGCAAGCTGCCTTGTGTAACGGCCTTGTTTTGCAATCCCTCAGGGCTGCTTCAGGGGTCATTAGGGTGAGAAAACTTGAACGCTAGCTTGGCTGGAGCAGAGAGGGAAGGGAGCCAGAGAGCTTTCCGAAATACATATAACCCTTTTTCAAGTTGTTTGCTTTCATGGGATTGATTCTTGGCACATTAAGAAGCTTAAGGCTCCAGTATCTTCTTTAAACTGCCCCCCTTATCGCCTTTGCAGCTGACAGGTTTTTTTGACAGGCTGAGAGTAAAAAGAGATAACTAGTAGGTTAGTACTTTATTTATATATGTGGACACACAGCACATAGAGAGACGCACACGCATAAGTTCAGATATCTTCTAAATTGTCTTTTCAGGGACTCTGGTTACCAGGAAGTATCAGCTGTCAAATGATTCCAGTACTTCATTTCTCCTCTTCGATATGTCTGAGTTCCAAATCTTCATTTCTATTTTGTCTGGCTTTGTTCACTAACGATTTTAAATTGTTCATTAGTTATTCAATATTTTCTCTCTTAACCCCAATTAATATTTATGTGAGTGATATACATTAATCTGAAGTTTATGTACTGGGCATTTATGAATAGACACTGAAATATATTTAGCTAATATATTTTTTCCCTATTTAGGATTTGACTAAATGGCTTATTCACAACTTCAATAGAAAAAAATTAAAATTTCAAGTAATTTAAGTATAATTTTTTCCTTCATAAAATGTGTCTGGATAGGAAAACACATAATAAAAGCATAGAGAAGTATTTTGAGAATTGTAACTGCTAATAATTAGACTGGAACACAGGAATATATGCAGGATTGTCCTGGGCAAACTGGAACATATGTGTACCTTCATTACAGATAGTTAACCCACATAGGATTTTTAAAAATGATAGCTTCGAGAGTGCTTTCTTATAAGAATTTAATAACAATTGTCCATTACAATCCTAAAGAAGTAAATGGTGCAGATGTTAAATTTGCTTTGCAGAACATAATTTGATACTTTTTAAACCAAAAACAAGTAAGATATATTCCATGAATCTTTGATGATTATGTTAATGGAATTTGGAGCCAGGGTATACTCCGTTGCCTCCATAACAAAATAACTTAAGTTAAAAACAAAAATGAATATCTGTGATAACATTTTCTGCATCTCTTTTCTTTGGTAAATTTATAAAAATAAACTACAGGATGTCCCAAATCCGGTTATTTACCTTAAAATAACATTGTAATTAGGTTGTTTCTTCAAAGAAGTAAGATAAAAGATTTAAATAAATTCTTCAACTAAACTGTAGATAATAGGTCCTTATATAGGTTGTCACTATTCTCCTACAAAATTCTTTTTCTTGAAAGTTATACTAATTAATCTTAGAAGAAATGTTTGTCTGAAATTTTACTGCTTAGTTTAAAGAATAAGTAAATGTCTTACCTATTTTAGGTAAATGATTTGTTTACTTTTTTAAATAAATAATCATCAAGCAATTACTATCGCTAACTCATAATCTCTTGATATGAAAAATACACTTTATATCAGAACAAATGAGTTTTGCATTGCAGTTCTGATCACACTGTAATCATCAAGTCAGTGTTTCCCAGTGGAGCTTTAGTGAGTCTCAGTTAGTGCTGAATGAATGAGTGAGTGGTACTTGGAAATATGGTGAAATTGACATGTGAAATTATTAAGTAGTTTATTTGAAAAAGATCAAAGAAAAGGTCTTTCCCATGATTAATTCTCAAAAACTGTTTACAAAATGACCTTCATCACCTTCCTGTAAATGCTTTTTTCCTCCTCTTTATTTTTCTTTTCCGTTGAAACATTTCAGTAGTTCAAGTTCATTAGTTATGAGATGTGTAGAAATAATATTTTCAAATAAGATACCTTTACACTTACTTTCTTGTTCATTTTTATATATAATATATACAAAGAAAAGTATGAAAGAGAAAGATAAAAGAGAAGGTAATTATGGGCCTCTAAGAATCTATAAAGATATCAAAAGACTTAAATGTGATTTTTAGAAAAATATTACTTACTTAAAAAGTTTCCACCTTCACAGACCTGTAAAATTTTAAGTAGACAAAGCTTTTTGAAATTCATGATAGAACAGATTATCACTTTTTAAAAATCTTAAACGCTTTTATTATAAAATTATAATATGTATAGCATATTCCAATTAGCATTTAGTGTACTGTGGCTAAAACCAGTGTCTAATTTATTTTGCTCTACCAACTGCCTCAGTTATATAAAGGAAGAGATATATAGTAATTAAATTGCCCACAATATCTGTAAAAATAATCCTAGGTGTTTGTGCTCATATAATTGTGACTGACTTGTCCTCCCTTTCTTTAAAAACACCTTAAAATCAGAACAGGGATATTATAGTGATTAGATGAACTATCTACTTTTATTATTTAAAACATCTATTTTTCATTTAGTTTGTATATGTTATCCTTTGTTCTACTGTTTCTTGTTTTTTTTTATCTCTTATTATTCTGGATGGTTCCGTAACTATCTGTAAAAATCTGGTCTTTTAAATCTCACAACAGTAAATAACAAACTTGACACATTTCTTTTGTTCTAGCTGCAAAAGATTCTTTTCAGGACTACGACTTTATGATTCTATGAAATGTTGGTACAGCTGCCATATTTGCCCAGAATTAGTATCCTCCTCAAATGTTGAAGAAAAATATTCAATTTTACTTTTCCCTGAATCACTTCTCCCAGTAGGTTGCAGTGGTGATCATTGCAGTAACATCTGCTCATAAGGCTTTGGAAAATGGGAATGAGGAGAAATTGACCATTATTTGTTTAAAGTGAAAGTATAGTATTTAAACACTGTTTGCAACTTTTAACTGAGACGGGTATAGAGAGAGAGATGATGATTCTAAGTAAATCGCCCTCTCTGTCAGGTCAGCAACCCAGAGATTTTTGTCCAGTGCAACCCCTTCTTGCTGCATTTTTACAGGGTAAAACAGAAAAGTATACTAGTAAGAAAAGGACCAGATTTGAATATGGAGGGTTAGCTTATCATGCTTTCTCTGATATTAAATAATGGTGTAAGCGCCCATATGTAGACATGGGGTATTTCCTGCTCTTCATCGAAGAGCTAGGAGAGGGGCCAGATAACCCAAATGTCAGCTCATTTTTCTTTACATATTACTCTATTGCTCCCTTCATGGAGCAGAAAATCGTTAAATTTAGAAATGAGTTAACACTGAGTAAGTCTAAAACTGAAAAAAAATAGGTGGGACATTTTTCATCTATTTTAGATTATGGGTACACCAAAATGATTCACACCATTAGCATACATGCTTTTAAGTTTTAAGTTAGAATAAAGTATCTCTGGCCTTTACTTTATTCTATCTGTGGGCATAGAACACTGGAAGACAGCTTTCTAGGATGAATTTCAATTAGAAAATTCTAGATCTCCATTTGTTTAACTGTTATAATCCTGGTATATCCAGGAGTACAAGGAAAGCTGAGGCTATAGACTAGCACTGTCCAACAGAAATATCATGTGATCCACATATTGATTTTAATTTTTCTAGTAGCCCCATTAAAAGGAAAGTTTTTTAAAGATCAAATTAATTTTAAAAACCATATTTTCTTTCACCAAATGGATTCAAAAGGTTATCATTTCAATATGTAATCAATATTTGAAAATTATTCATGAAATATTTTACTTTCAGTGCTAAGCTTTGAAACCTAGTGTGTATGTCACAATTAGAACGTACCTTGATACAGACTAGCTACATGTCAAGTGGTCAACAGCCACATATGGCTAGTGGTTGCCATATTGGTCAGCACAGCTACAGCCAGTGAGTGGAAGGGTAGTTAGCTTTGCTTATGAGTTGATTAGAAGTGGGGAAAGAACCAGTTCTATGGTAAAACTTGAAGGTCTATACTCACAGTATGAGTTTTGTTTTGTTTTCCTGGACAATCTCAAGTCGAAAGCTACATATTTTGAATCACAGCCCCCCAAATTGGAGTAGATTCTGTGATTGTTTAGGGCAGGGATTCCTAACCAAACATTCATGGAACTTGACGTAGTTCTTCTGATATGATAGGTTACTTAAGTCAAACACAGTTTTGGTAGGCAATCAAGTCTTTCTAATGTTTTCTTAGTCTTTCCTTGCCTGAAATGCGAGATCCAGAGAGATGAATGACAATAGCTTCCACCAAAATCTTTCTTCCCTTTTAGCATTCCTTTTTATTTTTGTATTGTTCCCAGTGTAGTACTGAGTATAGATCTCAAGAATTCCCAAAACCAAAAAGTTAATTCATCTCCCTTTCTATACAGTGCTGAC
>NC_046293.1:29378054-29478054 GCF_004115265.2 Rhinolophus ferrumequinum | reverse complement strand
CAATTTCACCACAAAGTGAACAAGGTAAATTAGAGGAAAATCAAATTAGATAAGTAATTTTTGCTACTGTTAATGTGATGGAGGATAAGGGAAGGAAATCCCAGCTTTTGTCTGAATAGAATTCAGGCATGCTGGAAGAATTATTGGGACAAGAATTCCAGAAATCCATTTGCTCATAACTGACAAACTCCCAGGGAAAAAACAATAACAACAAAAAAAGAAAACCAAAATGTAATCTTGATCCAGTAAGAAAGCCTTAGTTATAAAGTGGAGGGAAAATTTTGAGTGCATCCGGGAAGGTGTTGGGGTTGGCAGGGGTAGCATCTGGTGCAGTGGGGGGGATGTCTAACAGGGGAATGTCGGGCCTGGAAGGGCAGAGGTAGCACCCAGGGGTTCCAGGACAAATGCCCCACTGGACAGTCTGAAAAATACCTGAGTGGGCACTTTACAGCAAGAAGGCTGATGCCTCGTGTGTACTGATGGGGCCAACTGCTCTACAAACGGAGTTATTACTGTAAATACGTACTCGTTTATACCCACAGATGAGTGAAACCAAAGGAATCAGTGAATGACTAGCACAGTATTTGGCATAATTTTTGCTCAGTAAATGTTCATTGAAAAAACTGATGGTTGCTAGATGGAAGGTGGCTAGGGATGGGGGAGAAGGGTAAAGGGATTAGAAAGTACAAATTGTAGTCACAAGATTGCCACAGGGATATGAAAGACAGTTGGGGGAATATAATCAATAATGTAAAGATTGTGTAGAGTGTCAGATGGGCACTTGTCTTATTAGGGAGACCAGTTCATGGACTGTGTAGATACCTGACCACAGAGCATACTTGTACACCCGAAGCTGAAGCTGAATAATATTGAATGTCAACTATAAATATATATATATGGTATATATATTATATTTATATTATATATGTGTATACATATATACATGTGTATGTGTATATATGTGTGTGTGTGTGTGTGTGTGTGTGTATATGTATATATATAGTCACAGGATGTGGAGTACGGCATAGGGAGAATAGAGTCAATGGAATGTAACAGCTGTATATGATGTCAGAGGGATAATAGATTGGGGGAGGGGTTATCACTTTGTGAGGGGTGTAAATGTCTAAATATTACATTGTTTTGTACACCTGAAATTTTTTAAAAAAGTTTAAAAAAAATGAATGAATTACGGTTGACATAACATAGGAAAGATGATAGTGGTCCTAGACATAAATGTATGAATTTATGTCAGTATTATATGTAAGAAATTAGGTGAAAATCATTTTTATAGGAATGAACTGATTGCTATATAATAGATGAAGCTGAGCTGAAAATACTTTTGCTATTAGATATAAATATTTTATAAATATTTTCTGTTAAGTCATTCTAGTCACATAATCAAGCTGTGATTATAAGTGACCCAAAGTTAATGTGGGTATGGAAAACTTTATTGTTTTACAAAACAAGAGAGAAGTTCCTGCAGTATTAGTTATAGCCCTCCATGACACACTACACACATGGATAGATACACATAAATGTGGAACAAGAAAACACCTCTATATCTGAGCAAATGAAAGAGGGGAATACAATCACTTTTCCTAAGATAATATCATGTACTTAAATTGTGCTTTTAGTTTACAGAGTGCTTTCACAGATTATCTCACAGACTACACAGTAATTCCGTGAAGGAGAAGTGATTATGATTCTCCTTTTTACAGACAGGCGAGGTGACTAAGTGATTGGGAGCAAGTTGTCTTTCCTCTATGCCATCTTGTTTCATTATAGTGGTTTCTTTTTGTCATCAGATACTTGGTTTTCTCTAACCTGGGGCATATACTATACTTTATTAAATATCTATTTAAAACTTAGAAAATATGCTCATTCAAAAATTCTTCCCAGCCATCATTTTGCTTCAAAGTGATAGAAATCTGTAAAGGCAGTACACCTTTAATAATAGCACATTTTGTCATGAGCTGTCTGTTCCTTCAAAAATTATCATGAAACAGATTGAGAGCTAAATATGAAATGCTAAACTCGCCAGTTAAAGCCCGAGACTTCATTTCATTCAGATCAACTCCAGACAGATCAGACAGAAAAAAAGTAGCTGAACAATTCTTCTATTTTTTCAGTCATGGCGGTGCACTTGATGGAGGTAATGGTATAGCATAGTGTGCTTGGCTAATAACGTTCTTGGCAAGACATGTCCTAAAGCAGTAATAGTCGCATTCTGGGGACTTCCTTCTGTAGAAGCATCATCATTTTTATAATTTTTATGTACAGAGTTTAGTATCTCATGAACAAACAGAAATTTTTTTTTACAGGAAAAATAACATACCCTTGGGCAAATGAAGTAAGCTCCTTAGAATGGTGCTAACAGTTAATGTTGTTCTTTCACATCTCTTTGCAGATACTAGAATAAATTAAATAAAACGAAAGGGAAAACAAATAAAACTCTTATCTTCAGGTATGCTTTTTCTTTGCAAAACTAATTTCACAGAACAGTTAGATACGTAATAGGGGCCTCTTGGGGATGTCATTCTTTACCCAACTTGACATGCAAGTCATGAGTAATTAATTATGTCTTCTATTTACACTTTGTCAGATAAGAGTGTTAAACAGAAGAGCTGAGAGGAACACAGAACACTACCATTAACCTGTTTAATTTGCAAATCTAATGCAATCAAAAGGAAGACATTAGTGTTAAAATTGTTTTTGTCCAGGTGGTATCTTTCATGGAGAGAAAGGCACGTTGGAGGTGTAAATGTCGCATAAAGCCGGCCAGTCTTCTAAAGCAGGCTTTAAAGCCAGGGTGGAAAATCTTCCTGGGTACTCATGTCATTGATTGCAAAAGTTCTGGACATACAAAAATTGAAAGCACAGGTTCTCTGTGTTGGCACATTACATTATATTTAGTTCTATGCAATTATCTAACAAAGTGCTAGAGCCCCAGAGCCATTAAACTGAAGAAGGTTAAACACAGGTATAAACCAGGCACTTGTGATTTATGGGAATCCTCTGACAGCAGGTTTTGGTCTGGGACTATGTGACGGACAAACTGACAGAAAGGAGAACCTGCAAGAAAGATTTATGATGAGCAGGAACCAACTGTAATCCAGGAGTAACCCATACCCCATTTCTGTCCAAGTGACAGACCCCACCCCCCCACCGCCCCCGAGGACTTAAAAACTGATTTAGTTCCCTATGTCTCAGGGTATTTCTAGAGGAAGAGGAAGAGACAGAGGTTACGAGTTAGTGAATGGGAAATCAAAGCCATGTCAGAGTTTTCACACAAAACAGTATGGGATATGTGCACAGGTTCTATGTTCAAACAGACCAGGGCTTCATTCCTAACTCCTTCCATACCTCTCAGACTCAGTTTCCCCATTGTTGAAATGGTGATAATGATACACAGAAGCATATAAAAATGGAATAAGATCCTGTACCGTGTTTCCCTGAAAATTAAGACCAGGTCTTATATGAATTTTTGCTCCAAAAGATGCATTAGGGCTTGTGTTCAGGAGATGTCCTCCTGAAAAATCATGCTAGGGCTTATTTTCCAGTTAGGTCTTATTTTCAGGGGAACATGGTAGATAAAGTCCCTGGGACGGTCCCTGATAAACAGCAGCCACTCGATAAATGGTAGTGATCGTCAGTATCATCACCTTCATCTCCAGTAAGGCAGGACAGTCTGGAGGAATTTATTTTCTAATTTCTGCCTGAGATCCTTGTACTGGCTGTTTCCTTTCGGACACACACTGTACGTACAAATATGGCATTATTGATGGGACCTCGATTGCTGGGTTGGTAGGATGTTTATGCACATAAAAGGATTAGATCGTCTGTTTAGTTTCGGCTAGCAAAATATAATTTCCACTTGTAGTTTTAAATAAAGTATTGAAGCGTAGAAGAAATTCTACAAGTGTGGGAGCATATATACGTGAATTATAATTACTGTAATAGACATGGAAATTTTTAGTCACATGCAGGGGATATAAATTTAAAAGTATGCTGACAGTTACAATTTGTCTCTGAAAAAAATTCATTTATTTTGCATTTATCTCGAAGAGTGCATATAGATTCGTGCATAAACAACATGATCCAGGGGAGTTGAAATCTAGGGACTAATTTACTGAACTACCCAAGCAACAGAGGATTATTTTATCTAATTAAGACAGAGCACACGTACTTACAATTAAGCATTTGCATTTAACAGCAAATTCAAAATTATAAAAGCAATTAAAGCTAAAACGAGGTATGATAATTTTTTCCTGCACACCACTGCTGAGCTAAAGCTCATTTTAATGTTTGCCTTTGTAGCACTATTGAACAGAAGGTTATGAATAGAGGCTCATGGCTGGGCAAAACTACCCTTGCCTCCTCATTTCCAATCACTCGTCCTCCTCAGGACCTGAATCCATCCTTTCTGTTATTCAAGCCTCTTAAACGTGACTTATATTTTCTCATATTCCAACTTTTGATCCTCTGTTTCTCTGATCTGGAATGTTTTTCTTAACCTCGTTCATTTATCTGAACTCTGATCAGGCCAGATTCAGATTGAAATTTGTCCTCCTTCATGAAACCAGTGTTCCTTCAAGACTAAGTACTCTCTCCCTTATCTGAAAGCAAGAACACTTAGCAGAATATCATTGTCTAATCTCATTCATTTGCAAATTAATACACTATTACTTCAGGCTTCTCCTACAGTATGAAGTCATATATTGCCCTCTAACTTGTTACATGTTTATGTTAGTTTCTCTTATATTACAGCCTTCTTGATGGCATAACTTTGATTTATATTCTTAAAAATGAGGAACACAGTGCCTTCCTTACATGTGCGGTTTAATACATGTTTGATGATTGACTGGTTGAAATATTTAAACATCTGTTCACCTTGATATATCATCCATTCACCTCCCCTGTTTAATCAAGCCTCTTCAGCTTGTCTTATAGATTCCATTTCATTCTAATTTATTTACATTATTTCCAGATATGTTACTTGATAATTGCTAAGGAATAAAAGAATAACATTGCTTCATCAATCAATAAAGTATTTTGTCCTTACCTCCCACAATGGTAATTTCCATGACTCCTTTTTAAACTGATTCTCTAACGAGTCATTCAAATGTTTTCTTTAACATTGGTATTGTGGGAATTATGAATGGGAATGACTTAACATTTAGTCATTTCCAGAACTCAGTAGATAAAATCTCGTAAGAATATAGTTCAATATAGAACCTTCCTCATAATACACTTGAGTTTGCAGCTAATGGTGTCTTATTGAGGTCCTCGTGTATTTTGTGTACTTTCCTGAATTCTTCCACATTTGCTTAGATACCCTTACTTTCCCTGCAAGTGTAATTATCTTTCAGACACAGTCCTCATAAAAAAGAGGCTGTATCTGTCCACTAGTCAAAATACTTAGGAGAGTGTCAGGCACAAAACAAAATATAACAAAACAAGATAAAATAAATTTAATAAACTTTTAAACCTTTTTTGAGACAATTATAAATTTATAGAAAGTTTCAAAGAAACATATAGAAAGGTCCCATGAATGCTTCACCTTTCCTCCCAAAATGTTGATATGTAGCGTAACTCAACAAGAAAATATCCCAACTATGAAATTAACGTTGGTATAATCCATAGAACTTATTCAGATTTCACCAGTTATACATGTGCTCGTTTGAGTGCGTGTATGTTAGATCTATATACTTTAATACATGTATAACTTCATGTAACTATCACCAAAATCAAGATACACAACTGTTCCATTATCACAAAGCTCCCTCACACCACCCTTTTTTACAGTCATGTATGAGTACATCTCCTCAACACCCCCACCCAATTTCTAATCCTTTGCAAACATGAATTTGTTCTCCATCTCCATAGTTTTGTTCTTTCAAGTCTGTTATATAATTCACACAGTATGCAACCTTTTGTGATTGGCCTTTTTCATGCAGCATAATTTTCCTGAGGGTCATTCAAGTTGCTGTGTATATCAATAGTTAATTCCTTTTCATTGCTAAGTAGTATTACATGGTATAGAAGTAACAGTTTAACCAATTTTCATTGCTTTCAGTGTTTGGCTAATATAAACAAAGCTGATATGAACCTTCCTGCTCAAGTTTTAGTTTTTGATGAAGATAATTACAACTCATGTTCCATGGCTAATTCGTCTTGTTTGGAGCAGAGATTTTCAGAGACGGGTGAGATGCGTAAGGAGCTAGTGACTACATACTGCATCAAACATGTTTGCTAGCATATTCGGGAAGGGGTAACCATCTGTCCTGTGTTTTCTAGAATAGGCTGATTTATGTCTGTTGTCCTGACATAATGATCTCTTCACTCTCAGATATGTTCTGGTTGTTATGATAAATTATATAATCACTCTGATTCAGATTACTTAAAGATTCCAAGCATCTCTAATATGCCTGCTCAGCTATTATGAATTGAATTGAATTTTGGTAGATTGCTGTTTTGTAATCTTTCTGAGTACCTGTGAAATGAGTCTCAGGAGCCTGAGAAATGAGATAGTCTTCTTGCAATGAAAGATAATCTTGCTAAAGTCTCTACTGTCCCTACCTTTTCCTTTTCTGTGTTTTCTTGTGAGTCATTTTTATAGTTGAGAACAGCTTCCAAGCTCATGTCTTAGCTCTACAACTGGAGAGGAGTGTACTTTTCCCCACTATTGCCAGTTTGAAAACAATGGAAGGATAGATTCTGATAGGTTTGTCTTAAATCACATGCCAATTTCAAAGACAGTGAACAGTGAGGTGCAGTCCCCAAAAGTGCTTAGCTTGGGTCACAGTTCATCCTAATTAATCACTCTGTCCAGGGTATTGAGGTCAAATAGGAGGACGGTATCCCCCTTTCAGACCATATGGATCAAAAAACAGGAGATTTCCTCTAAGGATAGCAGGCGGTAGAGAAGATGGCAGACTTGGCCACTGGACGAATGGTGATCTGCAGCCACTGTAATTTGTGCCTCCTATGAAGAGGTCAGTATACTGCCAAATGCCACACAGCTAGCAAGGAGCACAGCCAGAATTCAATCCGATATCTTTTTGACTAGAGAACCTACATTATTGAGGGTATTATTATTGTTATTATTATTATTATTATTATTTTGCATAGTATTTAGCTGTGGAGAAATAAGAAATAAATGTCTGTCAATATAGCATCTGAAGATTCTCATTAGGTTCCCAATTAGCCTTCAAAGAATAAATAAAAGGTTTTGCATCAATCAAATTAAAAAAAAACTTTAAAGATACAGCTGACTTTTGTTAGCTGCAAATACAGTTGACCCTTGAACAACTTGGGTTTGAATTACATGGGTCCACTTTCATGTGTAGATTTTTAAAATAAATACTATAAATTTTCTTCTCTGCAGCTTACTTTAAGTTTTTCTATGTAACTAATAGTCACAGTAATGGGAGGCACACATATAGGTGATGGTCCCCAACACTTCATGGTCATGATCAATATCTATGATCATCCATGTCCTGAACTGATGCAAATACAATTTGGAATTAGATACAATTAAACCCACAGACCTATGGCTTAATGTTCTAAATTGCAGAGGACTGAAAATGTTCAGGTCTTGAAAAAATTATCATAACACATTTAAGTGAAAAGAGCATGTTAAAATAGTGGGTCAGTTTTTTTTCCTTTTGACATACACACTCAGATACACAGACATAGACAAAAAATGGGAATGATAAATCCCCAGATGGTAGTTATTTTGGAATGGAGTGTGTAGGAATGACTACTTCTTCTTCTGTCTGTTGTATTTGATACATTTTCCACAGTGAACATGTATTAGTTTTCTAATTCTAAATACATGATTATAAAGTACTTGTGTATGATGATGCATGCCTGATTCAGACTTACTTAAAAATTTCAAATTAAGAACTCCCTACTTCAGAACCACAAGAGGCCACACAGTAAAAATGCTAATTGAAAGCCACGGCATAGCAGTAAGAATTTCAATAGAAATATTCTCATTAGATCCCCAATTAGCTTTCAAAGAATAAACAAATAAAAAGGTATTGCATCAATCAGAAGAAAAAAAGACTTTAAAGGTACAGCTGTCTTTTGTTAATTGCAAATACAATTGACCCTGGAACAACACGGGTTTGAACTACATGGGTCCACTTATACGCATACTTTTTAAAATAAATACTATAAATTTTCTTCTCTCTAGCTTACTTTATAATACATATGACACACAAAATATGTGTTAATCAACTGTTTTTACTATCAGTAAGGCTTCTAGTCAGCAGACAGCTAATAGCAGTTAACTATTAAAGGAAGCACCCTGAGCACCTCTCAAGTGTGGCTGATTTTTAGCAGATTTAACAGTTTTACCTAATTTAAAAGAAACAACTTATAAACTAAGTTTCTAGATTAAAGTCCATTGTACTTAATTCTAAGTCCTTGCCATCATTTTAGCACAGTTTTGACAATGCCAGAATTTCCATATTACAAATCCCAAGTATTTAACCATTTTAAATGAGGCCTATGGTCATTTCTGAGAGACGAATTAAAATGTATAATTTAGTTATGAGAAATTGTAGAGGAAATCCCTCATGATGATACAAAATAAACTTGGCCAAATCACATCACTGTATTTATAGGTAAATAACTCTATTGTATCAATGCACTTCATAATAATCTGTTTTTTGTTTTTTGTTTTTCTATAATCCTTTAAGGGAGGACCAAACAACTCACTATTGAATGATACATTACAGACAAAATACAATTCCCTTGGCCTTTTATTATTCACCTTATTAATCAACTTAACATTTAGAACCTTTAGAAGCCAAATTTTCTTCCTAAATAAATTCTAGGAACTTTAACTATATCCAAATAATGAGATATTTCTTATGGTAATGGTGTAGGCACTTATAGTAAATATGATGCTTATATGTTGTGGTATTTGGCAAGAACACTTCCATTTTGATGATTACATTTTAGTTTTCAACACGATATCAAAGTAAATAGAAATCCCACAGCAATATTACTCAAATGTCTATTTAATGGACCACGAACTTGACTTAAATAGGAAATTCCTGGTTTATCTGAGAGAAAGGATGATGTATGACAATTAGCTTAATTCTAATGAAGCAATGTAAAGAAGGAAAGAGAATCATATAAATATGTTCTTGGAACTTTCCAGAAACTTTGATTTGATATTAAAAAAATATTAAACTTAAGACAAATAATGTATTAATCACAGATTATTAATGTTATTTTTATACTCTCCAGATGTACTTCTTATCATAAATTCATGGAGGGAGGCATCTCCTTTAGCCATGTATGAGCACAAAATCGGATTAAAATTTGTCCCCTATTTTTGGCTCTAGAGTGTATATTGATTTATCAAAAAACAAAATTAAAGCTGTAGAAAAACAGTTGTCCGAGCATAGAATAACCACCTCTCTGCTGATGATAATTTCACCATCTATGACCAATTGGCAGTAATATTATAGACAAGATCTAAGTAACAGTTTAAGTTTTAAACTAGATGATCAAAAAGTATAGTTTTTTGATTCAATGAAATGTATTGAACAAAATATATTGTTCTTTTGTCATATATTAAGATAATCATATTGGGAAAAAGTGTTAAAATGAATTTCCCATCTTTTTAATAGTCAAAGCCAAAGTAATGTTTTGTGTGTAAAATTATCAAACCCAGACTCGGCACAGTCCATAAAATAAGGCGAATATGTACACTGTTTTTCTTCTAAGAGAGTTTCTTGAACATCAGTCCTTGACAAAAAAGTTGAGAATGGCTTTTGCTCTCCTTCATGCAAATTCTTCTGATTCTTAGATTTAAATTATAATTGATCTTACCGCTACGTTTTCCTTATCGCTAAGGTTATATTTCTCATTTTAAAAAAGAAAGAGAGAAAGAATATAAAAAGCATCCAGTCTACAAGCATAGATATTGTTTCTTAGAGTGTATTCACTATTTCCATAAATCACTTTTAGGAAAAGGATTCTCCAGTCAAACTTGGGAAATGCTATACACTGTAGTTCCTTTTTGGAAGACATACTGCATACTAAACACTGAGAAAACCTGATACAAAAAAAAAAATAAATGAATTAACACTGCAATAGTTTAAACAAAGTTAAGCAAATTATTGCCCACATTCACGTAATAACATCTGCTAACATTTCATGTCTCTAAGGTCCATTGACCTCATTTTAGAAGGTGCAGCTATATACACATTTTCATTGTTCTACCTATTGATTTTGCTTTGGCAATTTTTACTGTCCTGTTTATTTCCTTCTTTTTTTTTATTTTTGCATGTAACACTGACTGAGAGCTTACTGCATTCTAGGCACTGTTTAAAATACGTTATGGTTACTATCTCACTTATTACTGATAATAATCCTCTGAAATACACGCAACAGATCAGCAAAGGGGCCCCAGAGAAGTGCAATAACTTTCCCCACATGCTGCTGCTGGTAAGTGGCACAGCCGAGACCTGAGATTGAAATCAGGTGTCTCTGACCTGATGCCTGTGCTCTTAACAAATAAGCAGCCAGTTCTTTACTTCTCAGCTCCCAGAAGCATGCTACTCCTTGCAAGCTTCACGGAGACCAACAGCCGACCTAGTTCCCAGCCCACAAATGTCTTCCAGACATTAGTTTATAGGACCCCTCTGTTGCGTTTGATGTTGTTGGCCAGTCTCCCCCACTTGAAATTTCCTAAACCCTGGGTTTCCTTGATTCGGCTTTCCTCTTGTTCCTTCCTCCCTGGCTTTCCTTCTTCGTCTTCTTAGGTTCCTTATTAAATGCGGGTGCTCCTCAGGCCCCATTACTGGCCCTTTTCTCCTTCGCCTTCTGCTGGGACATCCCCATTCACATCTCCAGGTATGCCTGTCTCGTAGACGGCAGATCATATTCAACTACCTGTTTTTAGGCACTTCAAATTCCAGAGGTTCACCACTAAACTCATCATGTCCTATGTCATTTAGGGTCTCAGCAGGACACTCAGTGGAAATCCTAGAGAGTTTAATCATGGGTCTATTGATAAAGGCATGCAGCAGGAATAATGGTACTGAGCAGGGATGGAAAAGTACCCAGGGACAAATAACAGTGAGAAACTATTATCCTAAAGGGACAAGGGGAACAAGCTGTTTCTAGAACTTGACCAAAACTTGTCCCTGTAAGAGGGGCTGGGCGACAGGATTGGAAGAGGAAATGAAGCCACTGCTTAGCAGGGGCCAGCCTGGTTGGAGACTGAGGAAATAGTGCTCTGCTTTCTCTCTCCTACCAGTAATCTTCTGCCAGTGCCTCCTATTAGTCAAGCTCACTACAGGCCAAAGGGCAAGGGGACCTGAAGAAGCAGTCTCTACAGGGAAGCTTCCTGGCATTGAGAGAGTGGACAAGGGAGTCAGCTGATCTGGAGGGGAATGGACACGATCCAGTACACACGCTATCTTTAAACTGCAATATCCCAGGCAAAGGTGTCGTTACCTGGAAATTACCTTCAAGTCATCTCTCCCCTATTTCCCATATCTACTCAGTCCTGTCAATTTAGCTTTTTTAACATTATCACTCTTCCTTTAATTCCTTTTCCCATCACCCTAGTGTCAACAGTTGTCATCTTTTAGTTGGACCATTACAATAAGCTCCTAGCAGTTATCCTTCCAGGCCTGCTCCACCTTTGGGATAACTTTTTTTTTTTTTTTCCCCAGCCAAAGGCCTATCTAAAATGCAAATCTTACTCCATTGAGCCTTGATTAAGTCCTTCAATAATCCTCTTCATCAGAGAATAAAGACCCTACTTTCTGGGACAGCGTGCATGAGTCTCCCTGGTCTGGCTTTTAGCACTTGATTTTCTTTAGTATACATTTGTATTTTCTTAAAACTGCTATGTTTGTACAGCAGTGGGTCTTTGCTAATGCAGTTTTTACTGCCTGTATGTCCATATTTTTTTAAACCTAACTCATCTCTATGTTTTAGAACTCAGCTCAGGCCTCATCTTACAAGAAATCATTTCCCAAACCATGAGATATAGTTAAGTGTTTCTCCTCTAATACCCCAAATTTTCCTCAATTAAAACATCAATAACAACAAACATGACTCCATTTTAATGACATTTTCTTTTTCTATATTTATTTTTCCACTATATCATTTATAGGGATTCAACTGGTTACATTTCTGTACCTACAATATCTAGTATAATTCCTGGCACCCAACAGAAGCTCAATAAACGTTTGATAACTGAATGGAATTAGGCAATAAATCATTATCCTGGGATCCAAAAGATAGTATTGAAGAAAAAAAGTAACTTCTCAATATGGCCATTATGGCTTTGGGGAAAGTCTTGTCAGTCAAGAAAGTTTAAAGAATGCTCAAGAAAATTATAAGGCAAAGCGAGATTAATTTCTCGCTTTAATTTGAGATTAATTTGAAACAAGTATCAAAAAGCAAGAAAGCTAGAATTAATCAGAGTAGAATCCTGATTCAGAAAGTAAGATGCAAGGACTTAGGAACAAGACCTTAGATAGCACCAAATATACAAAGGGCACTGAAGATTCTGTGGAATGTTTAAACAGCTGGTTTGTATATGCTAATCACAAACTCCTATGGATGGAACCAAGAGGGAAACACAATGGGGACCAGGACACAGGCCTATAGTTGGTCTGCGATAAGGGCAAAGCAGGGACAAAAATTCCACTGCACTCCATTTGGTCAATAGGGAGGATCAGAATGAAAGAACTGGATTAAGGTAAACTCATGATATTTTCTCACACATAAATCATCTATTTAAAAAAAGTAGGTGGGCAGAAAGAGACAAAAGTAACAAAACTGTCAGTTATCTGAAGAACACTAAAATGAGATGATAGCAAAAAAAAAAAAAAGGAAACATTCATCATTTAAATCACATATACAATAGTATTAAAAATGTAATTCTGATTTGGGGCCCCTATGTTGTACATTGTATCCCTCCTCTTCTTTGCTACTAAAGTACAAAAATCACCAGCTTCATTTGGTTTTAATTCACTTTATGATAGGAACAGTTTTGTTAGAAAAATGAACTGTACAATATTTCTATTTAGGAAAAGAGAAAAATCAAATAAATGAAGAGTATTTGATGAGGAAATACATTTATTGGCATATAAATAGGAAACTAACAATACATTTGTTTTCATGAAACTTTGTTCATTTGATACCCTAATTTTCACTATATTCATTTTCTTACAGAAATGTCCATACATATTTATAATTTATAACACAAATCTCATTCAGAGTCCAGAATTTACAATTCTGATTCTCTGTTTCTGAAATATTTTCCCAAGTGTATATCATTTTTCTCTCTTTTACATCAATTTTCTAACAAAAAGCAAAGGAAAAACCTTTATATCATGAAATCTCTACAACCTTCTTTCAAACATCCGCTGTTTAGTGGTTTTAATAGATTTCAGCTGTAAAAGGAGTTGGCTTTCTAGATAACCAGAATGCCTAAGGAAAGTAGACATGTTTCACCGGAGAATTAGATTCTGAATGAATGAGTTTAGGATGATTTTCTGACAAAGGAATAAGATATGGTTCTACTTATAGAAATAAATTTGAAGGCACTATGTTCAGAGTTAAAAAACAAAACAAAACAAACTAAGGATGAAGCTTGCAAAAGGCCAAGCTGACTAATGAGGAGTAATTAATGATCACAGATTACATGAGAGGTGTTTAAGGAAGTTATTCACATATTCTTCTGAATGGTTGGTAGAAATAACATGGAACCTGCTGGAGCCAATGGCACCAGGAGAGAAGAGGACTAGAGCCTTGTGTTCTGTCTCCAGTTTCATCCCACCCCATTTGCCTTCTTGCTCATTCTACTTGTGCCATATTAACCTTGTTTCAGGTCCTCAAATTAATGGCAAGAGTGCACAAAGAAGTTGCTCACATATTTATTTAAATGAAAGAGTTGATACCAATGGGTGTCTAAGGCCCCCACAGAAGAGTTCTTTAAGGCATTGGGTTATGCCCTTGGATTAAATACCACCATAGATATAACCAAAACCAGGGTGTAGAAAAAGTTTCATCTCTTAAGAGCAAAGTTCTGGCAAAAAATTAGAGGGGTTTCTATTAAAGTAATGCAGAAATCTTTGTCAGTCTGGTTGGTAGTGGTCACAAAAGAGGGATAATATGGAAGAGGAAGCAAGAATATTACCTGCATATTTCGGTATTGGCTGAAGTTGTAGGTCACATATAGAGGTGAAGAAAGCTATTTCCCCTAGTATTTCAACTTTACTTTTTCATTGATGACGGTAAATAGCAGTTGAGGTAATGCTGATGAGTAAATGAGCAATTAGGAGTTATTCTTTTGGGGAAAAAAATAACATCAGTATTTTGAATATGATTTTAATAAGTTATAAACATAAGAATGGTAACATTTTTTAGTGTACTGATTGCACTGTAATTGTAAAGATTTAATTCACATAACAATAATTTTCTCCTGTTTTCCTTAAAGATGTGTTCACAAGTCAATATTATAATATTTAACACTTCTCAGTCAGAAACTATTTCTATAATACCAAAAATTTGAATTCTGTTTATTAAGCTTCTCTTACATGCGTAATGCCACACACTAGGTACAGTGGAAGACAAAAAAATTACAATAGACATTCCTTTATTTAACAAATATTTACAACATATTTGGAGTAATTAAATGAACACACTACGTGCTTTCCAGTAAAGCTCATCATTGCATTGGGGCTATGCCTCTGAAAATGCAAGAGCATTGGAAGTATGTAATGAAAGGTATGCATATTAATTTAGGAAGAAAATCAGAAGTAAATATCTGTGATCATTGCTGTTAGGCCTTCTATTTTGCTATACTGCTGCCAATCACAATATTTTATGTAAGTATACCAACTATATCCAACAACAAAGATCTTTCGCACGCCTTCAAGACTCAAGTTAGAATTATAGTTATGAGACTCAGGAGTCGCTGTGCTTATAATACCTTTAGTTGGACATTTAGATGCTAGAAATAGTGCTACATTTTAAAATAAAGTACAACTCACATATTGCTTTTAATTGCCTGTGTATATAGCTGTGTATTTTTTTTATGAGCCAAAATGAGGCCAAGGTATAATGTGAACTTTCTATTCTTTCATACAACAGCAATATTTCACACAACAAAGAACAAAAACAAATAGGTGTGCACAGTGGGAAAGATTATCAACAGTCCCCTGTGGAAGCCCAGTGAACCTTTCTCAACGTACTGGGGATGTACATGTAAAAGGATTTCTCTAAAATGTTGGCAACAACACTTATCAAAGGAGTCACTTGACAGAGGAGCAAACTGTATTGCTAGGAGGATGGTCTATGCTGCTCAGAAAGACTAAAAGATTATGGTTCATCGGCCAACATTGTATAATGTAGAATGTGGATGAACCCTCAACGAAGAAAGTGAAACATCTTGTGTGTATGTGTGTGACAGAGAGAGGGAGAGAGAAAGAGAAGGAAGGGGCAAGAGAGAAAAAGAAAAGGACAGCCAGACACAGGGAAGTGGAGAAAGACAGACATAGCCCATCACTAAGCTGTGGATAAGGAATGTTACACAAGGACATCCATGGCCAGGCATGTTGGGGCTACCTCAATGAAACTGCTTATAGCCAATCATACAGATTCAAATTTTCAGACTTTCCCACCACGTAATGCAAGCTACTTGTTTCTGAGTTGTGAAAAACATAAACCTATAAATCAAGCCTCATATTTGAGTTTCTCTAACTTTATGGCTTTTAGGGATTTTCATTCTTACATGGCAGATAATTCATATGGAGTAGTGAAAGATTTATTGACATGATGAGAACTACAAAGATTTCTGGAGGGTTGGGGGAATGGTTTGTTTCTGACTCAGCACACATAAGCCTTTTTAGATTTTACCATTGAGATTCAATTGACAATATGGTATTTAATAATGGGATTATTTTCATCTTCTTATCACCAACTGCATGTTAGATCTATTTCACTGACACTTATTCAGGACCTTGAATGTAAAAGTATCTCCAAATTATGAAGAGATTATACTATGTATCAAATTTACCATGTACTGTACTATTACCAAAATGTAAATGCTTTACCCAATTTTCCACTTTGAACATCTCTTGTCAACTTTATCAAAATAAGATTAAATGAAATAACACATGTAAAACACCTGGAAGACTGGCACATAGTAGGTATTCAGCATACATGTCTATAGATATCTATATCTATATATGTTTTTTTTCTTCCTCTGTTATACTTTCTATTCAAGTGACATAAAACTCTACATTTATATAAAATAAAGGGTAATGAATTGCTTTACAAAGTTATTTGTCTTATTACACTACATATTTAAATGACAAGCTTTATCAATGTATTTCCTATGTGATGCAGTTTACCATACAGACACTAATCTCCAATGTGCAGGAATACACCTATTATGTGACCAAGATGAACCTCTATTACAGTCACCGAGAATACCGTTATGTCATCACTGACTGTATTTTTTCATTCCAATATCAAGTTTTAATTAGAACTTTTGTCACATTTTTTACATTTTATTTGTGGGACTCTACCCCAACTCTCCAACTCATTATATGACCTTTTCTGGAATTCTCATTATGAAGAATTCAAATAAAACCCTGCAATTGTGCCAAAGGTTGGATTTGGATCAGATGTCATACATATATGTCTTAGCTATTACTTAGTAAAACGTGTAGTGATTCAATTTGTCACTTTAGATTCATGACAAGGGTTGCATGTACAAATAGTCATGACAGAATTTAGCAAATAGAACAATTAATAGAAAACTTAATTAAGTCAAATACATTGTGGTATGTACTTAAAAAAGCAGCAACCTTCCAGAGTGAAAACATATGACCAAGCATATTATTTACCAGATTTTAAATAAAATTATTATTTATAACTTAAGAAAAAATGTAAAAATATATTAAATACAATTTAGATTCTTCTTTATGCACTCTCTTGCTGTTTCTCCCTGAAACTATTTTTCCCATTTTTCATTAAGATAAATCAAAATATGGAATATATAAAATTGACGCTGTTCTCAATTTATTGGTCCTGTTTCACAATCTCCTTGTCAAGCATTCATAATTAATGGTGCATGCAAGCAATGTTTTGTCTTTGATAAGAAAACATTTGCACCCATTAATGTTTCATCCATTTCTAAGGAAGACTGACACATAGTGGGTATTCAGTATATATATATATATATATATATATATATATATATATATATATATATACTTCCCCCCTCTCTCTGGTATACTTTATATTCAAGTGACATAAAACACTGCATTTACATCAAATAAAGAGTAATGATTTGCTTTAAAAATTATTTGTCCTATTACACTATTTATTTAAATGACAAGCTTTATCAATGTATTTCCTATGTGATGCAGTTTACCAAAATTGACAGTAATCTCCAATGTGCAGGAGTACACCTATTATGTGGACCAAGACGAACCTCTATTACAGTCACTGAGAATATCATTATGCCATCACTGTGGTGCTGAAAGAATAGCTCCCTATAACCAGTAGACACTTGAGTTTGCTTTGCTGAGAATGCAAAGAAAGGACTAATGACAAAACTAAAGTGGACCCACTGAAGACACAAGCAGTAAACAATTACCTCATAAGTTCACACCACTTTCCAATAAAACATCCAGCTTACATTTCTTTAAATTTTTTTATGTACAGTATAGTTGTCCAACTAGGATTTTTTTTTTTTAAGCAGCCCCTTTCCTTTTCCTTTTCCTTTTCCTCAAAGTAAAACCCTGACGCAGGATATTCCTAAGAAGACACGAAAAAGTTGATTACACAGATTTTTCTGCCATTGAAATTTAGAGGTAGCATCCTCTGTAAATACATATTAGTGAAATTAGGGAAAGTCTAGAGACTTTGTAAAGGGTATTCTCAGGTTGGAGACGAGGACTTCGGAAGGGAGAAGAGTCCTCTCTAAGCTCAAGCTGACACTCCTTTTTTAAAGAAAACCATGCTCACGACCCACCCCCATCAGTCCATTGGTGGCCAGGGAGCTCAGCTCTCGATGTATGATTCCAGCAGAAGGTAAATTAAGACAAAGCAGGCGCACACCCGGTTGGGGGAGGATGGAAAGGTTAAGCAGCATTGGGGTGCAGTATGTAACGACCAGAAGGGAAAGTGACCTCCTTTTGCCCAAGAAAGCATTATCCAACAAGTCTCCACTGATGTGGATACCAGCGGCGGTAAAAGAGCACAAAGGGTGAAAGCTGGAAGCAGCAAACTTCCGTATTCTTCCACACTATCCCTTAAGACGGCGGGGAACACGCACACGCAAGGACAACAAAGCGTGCGCCAGGCTGCACGGTCGGAGCTCCGGGCGGCCCGGCCATCGCTCCCCGGGGCGCGCGGTTCCCTCCGGGCAGAGCGAGGGCGCGGGAGAGCCGGCTCAGGCAGGACCGCCCCGGTGGGGTGCGGGGAACTCCCTACCTTGAGCAGCACAAAGAGCCCGAGCAGAGGCAGGAGGCGGTGGCCGCCGCGCGTCCTCGTGGGCAGGTGCCCCATCGCGGCGCGGACTTGGCCCCGGAGGGACGGTGGTGCGGCAGGCTCCCCGGGCGGCGGCTCACAATGGCGAACGGGGGCTGCAGCCTCAGACCTTGGGCGCCGAGGCTGCTCCCAGGGGGCGCATGCTGTCCTTCCAGTCCCCTGGCGCCTGCTCCCTTTCGTGTTTTGAGCCCGGGGTCCTCCGGGAACGTGCCAGGCGCTGCTGTTCTGTAACAGCTAAGGATGGAGAGGGTGGGGATTGGAGTGGGCGAGGCTCTGCCGCCGCCACCGCTGCAGCCGGAGGAGGCGCGGGGTCCACGTGGTGAGCGAGAGGCGGGGACCCTGCGCGCAGCCGGCCCGGGCCCTCTGGCAGCAGGGATATTCTCTTCTGGGCTGCGGACTCCTAAAGTGACAGCCGCCCCCCAGCCCTCCCTCCCACCAGGGTCCTACCGCCGCCTCTTATCACTGGACAGCCCCTCTCCAGGCTCTGCCCCAACCCTTTTCACAGTTTCAGGGACCCAGGAGTTCTGTGGGGTTTCCCTGATTCCTCTTGAGCAACTCGGGGATCAGATCCCAATCCCCTCTTAATTTTCCTACATCTACTCTCAATTGCGGTTATAAAGGACCAGTAACACTTGGAAGGGAGTATTGGTTGTAACGTAGTGATGGAGTGCATGGTGTGCCTGTGTGTGTGTGTGTGTGTGTGTGTGTGTGTGTGTGTGTGTGAAAGAGAGAGAGAGAGAGAGAGAGAGAGAGAGAGAGAGAGAGAGAGAGAGAGAGAGAAGATAACCTTCCCCTCTTCCATTCTCTCCATCCCATTTAAACACTCATTCTCTTCATCCCATACTCACCAAGGAGGAAATAAAACAAGTATATACATTTTCCATTTGAAATCAGAAGTTCTTGTAAATTTCAAGGATTACTCTTTGGTACCAAAGTCTCAGGTCACCTGAAGTGGAATATGGGAAGGGGGGAATCAAAACATATGACATATGTTTTTAAACAGATATACTTTAAAAAGTGTTTGTTTGTTAAAGAAACTATAGAACTTTTCCAGAGTGCTTATGTCATTTTACATTCCCACCAGTAACGTATGAGTGGGGGGAGGGGACAAGGAAGGTGAGTAATTAAAAAGCAGTAATGTGAGGGCTCTTTGTGGTGATGAAACAGTTCTGTATCTTGATTGTAGTAGTAATTTTAAAAATCTACCAAGAGGTAGATTGCACAGAAGCGCACACACGCATACACATACACACACAAATGAGTACATGTAAAACAGGTGACATCTGAATCAGGTCTGTGAACTGTGCCAATGTCAGTTTCCTGGTTTTGATACTTCACTAACTAGGTGAAGGGTACACGGGACCTTTCTGTACTATTTTTTTAATTAAGATATAATTGACATATAATATATTAGTTTCAGGTGTACAACACAATGATTCAATATTTGTATATATCATGGAATGATCACCACAGTAAGTCTAGTTAACACCCATCACCACACATAGTTACAAATTTTTTCTTGTCATAAGAACTTTTAAGATTTAGTCTCTTAGCAACTTTCAAATATTTAATACAGTATTGCTAATTATAGTCACCATCCTCTACATTTATTGTATAATTGGAAGTTTGTACCTTTTGTCCATCTTCACTCATCTACTTTTTAACAAGTGTGAAGTATTCATGAATAACTAATATGTAACTTTTTAGAAACTCGAGCAACTACTTCCAAGCTATGCATCCACAAATTAGTTATGTCCCCTTGTGTATTTTTGAAAGATACCTGTCAAAATAAACTATGGAGTACACTATTCAAATATAAACCATTCCTTACTATAGAATACATTATCCTTGCTGTGCCTTGCCAAAAATGGGACTTTCGGTTTATCTTGGGGACATGCCTGGGCACTAGCAGACAGGCACGGTGACGTTGGTCACGAATATAGGAGTTTACGCTACAACTTTGTCTCCGTCACACAGTTGGGGAGTAGTGGCATAGAAAGGGACTCAGAGCTATGTTTATTCAGCCTTATGCTAGATGAGCAGTGACCAAGCACTGATCACTTGGTTCCTATGTATATGTGTGTCTGAGAAAGATTTTGGTTGGATATATTTACATGAGTAGACACGTGTACTGAATCCTCATGTGCATAAATATAGAATAACGATCTGAATTTATGTGAGAATAGTGTCTTTGCTGTCTTCTTTTAAAAGCTTCTTTTGTTGTCACCTCCTCCCTCCTTATATGCTCACTTTAATGTACGTATACCCACTCTTTGTTGGCTTGGACGTTCTCTTTCTTTTAGGAAAATATGATTTGCTTCTCCCTCCCTCTGGGTCAGACGCATAGGCTATCTGAAAATTTTATCCTTGGGACGGAACTTGTAGGGCTTTGGTTTAACATAAATATGTTTTATTTTGAAGCTCCTGAAAGCAGCATTCTATTCCCACCCACTCCCAAAAGTGACACTAAAGTCATCTAATGTCTAGAACTAAAGATATGTTTAGACCAGTGGCAAAATCACACATACAAGTTGCCAATAATTCCTCTTTTGAATAGAATTTGATTTTAAAGCAGATGGTGCCCATGTTGTGGATTACAGACATACATGAAGATACTCATGCTTTTCTGTGATTTGCATGTGTGTAGATGCATGGATCTTAGCTTAATTGATACATGTAGGACATTAGAAAGCAATTCCACTGATCATACATTCATCTTGTGAATTCCAAAAGAACTTTCACAGTGATGCATATTTTTATATAATTATATTTTGCTATGTCATCTTTCTATGTTTTTATCCATCACTTATATCAAAATTTGCTTAGCTATTTATGCCCTTGGACATATATACATGTGGACCACTTTTAGGGAACAATAACAGTGAACAGTTAGCAGTAAAGCATTCCTCAGTGAAGTATTAGTAATTAGCATTATTAATACTTCATTAAGTAACACTGATTTGATGGCAGAAGACTAAAGGTATTATTTCATAATCACAGAAAATTTTCTCTCCAGAATAAAGTATTTCACATAGCTGTTGCTGGAAAAAATAGTTCCTTTTGTTTTTATTGCACTTAAAACAATAACAGTCTTGTGAATTTTCCTAGGAGAGACTCCCAAAAGAATGTGAATGCTGTATCATCAGCAGTATGGAGTTTTCAATCTATAGAGTGTGCTGTGTGTTTCTTTGAAACTATTGACTGGTTTTCCAATGCAATAATTCCAAAGTATGGTAAATCTTATGCTATTTTCAAGATTCCAAATCAACAAGAATGGCCATGGGCGACATACAATGCAAATAGTAATGTATGCTTCACCAATCGCTTCAAAACGTTTGTTCTGATTTCATTACTCCAACAATACTGTCAGAAAGAGGCTGAGATCATTATCACCAACTATTTTCCCCGTAATGCTTATTCTCGCAGAGAAAAGATAAATGCAGAAAAAAACAGGGTCTTTTACATGCCTTAAGACAGGCGTTTAAAAGTGAATTCTCACAAACTGAAATAAAGCTCTCTATTTCCTTTGGAAATAATAATAAGGTTTTTTTAATGATCAGGAGAGTGGAAGATCTTTTTTAAATCTGTAGGAGGCTTTGTTTTTGTTAGGAAAAGCATCCTTTTCCTAAACATCTAAAACTGTACCTATGCCTGTGTAGTTCCTTCACACCTATCTTTTCTATGGAAAGAGAAGCAATATTGGCGGCAAGCAGGAGACCTGATCCCTCTGAGAGGTTTAATGAGGAGTCAGATGGAATCCTTGCAGTGCTCTTGCCCATGCAGCTCCATTCTGTACCCCAGGGACCAAGTCTAATGCAGTTCGGTGTGTTTAGCCCTGGCTTCCACGACTGAAATCGCCTACGAGGCTGTCAGCAGTTCCGTTATTAGAGAGTTGTATTTATCAGGGTTGCTCAATGACAAATAATTCACTTTCTATGGAGTGCAGATAAAAACCCAAGCCATCGGTCTCCAGACTATATTCCACTTGAAAAGCCCAGTGACTGCCATGCAATTTGTCATCCATAACTCACATATGACAGTTATTATCACATATGAGCTGTAGATTATGTGTAATAGATTACTAAAATCAGATAACCAGGCAGCATTTTGATTTTCAGTTCATTGGAGCATTTGTTTTAATTTTTCTCTTGATGAACATTGGGTTCTCACTTAAAAGGTGTGTTCACAATTCATAAATTCTGTGTCTTTCAAAATGGGAATGATTGACAGACGGCCCTCAGGTGAATAGCATGTTTCAACTGCCAGCACATAGCATTTTTGCCACATTTGAGAAGCAGTGAAATTCACTGTAAAGGTCATTTTTGCTTTTGGAGACTCTTTTCCCATTGCCTCTTTTTTTTTCCTAAAAAATTCCTATTAAGGGATCTATGTTTTTTTTTAAAAAAACAAACGATTCTTACAAAGTTTAAAGGAAAATCAAATAAGAATATTATATTACAGGGCATAGGTTTTATGACACAAAATCATCTGCACAAAGGGCTTAAAGAACCTGAGCAGGTATTTATCACTGGACACCAACTGCAAGCTGTAAAATGAATGACCCTAAATTAGGAAGGCAGATAGCCAATTTTCAATACTATTCCCTCTTTCAGGTATATCCTAGGATTAATGTGTGTTGTTAATTTCCATACAAATGTAAAAAATTAAAGACATTCAATAGCCTTAAGTTATGCAGGTTTATCTCATCTTTTGTTTATATGTGATACATTGGCTAATTGGCTTTTATAATTTTTTTTTCCTGAGCCATTCCAGACATTGTTATCGTTCATTCACCTAGCTTTTCTTCATAACTAGATTTCTTGACTGATTATAATTTAAAGCATTAAGATTCTGCATGGGAAGGATTCACTTTAGCCTGGCAAAAAAGCATGACTGGAACTTATATATAATTTATCAATAAAGCAAGACATGTTGTTTGCTAAATGGAAATGGTGCCCGCCGATCTTCCTTCTTTACTTCCCTTCAAATTAAAGATGTAAGGCAACATTTTCTGTCCACTCTGTGTTACACACAAAGTCTACATATATGTCTTTTAAAAAGTGGTTTCAAATGTATAACTATAGAATTGGTCATGGTGATTTCATGTGCTATGTAGGAACTATGAAAACATTAATCACGTGTTTTGAAAATGCACTGCTTTGACTGATAAGAGTTTTACAAATAGGCATAATAACTTTGCATTGACAATTTTACTTCCAATCAATCACACCAAATCAATTTTCATGCGAAAAATTACAGAGTTAATAATATTCTCAACTCTGTGAGCAAAGGGGTGAAGATGTCTACAGTCTGAAGAGGGGTAGGGGATCCACTGACAGATTGGTGCCGTTACCTGTCTTAGCAGAAGAATCTAGAAGAAACATTTTGAAGGAGACATGAGTATTCTGGAAGAAATTCCAGTGACCAAGGAAAGAACATCCTCCTCATTAAGGGTCATGAAGAAAATGCGTAACTGGGAAGCTGTACATTTCTAGAGCTGCTTGTATAGTGTGGCTCTCTGCAAGAGGCGCAATTTGGGAGAGGAAGTTGAATGTGGAGATTCCATCTGTTCTGTTTGGTAATTTGATAATGCAGAGAAATTATAACGGCAAGCATTTGACATATGTATACAGGATGATTTGAATGAAATCCAATCAGGGATCGATATATATTAAGCCTATGGTCTTACTCTGATAACTCCCTATTTTATGCTATAAGGGTCATTTCCAACCTTTTCTACTCAGCTCACACCTCCAAACCTTTGCCTGCAGATCCCTTCAGTGCTTTGGCTTCACCTTCTGCTTTGCAAAGGACACAGAGGCCATCAAGTGACAACTTTTTCATCTTCCCTCACTCATAACCCCACTCATATCTGTTCCCCTCGTTCTTACTAAAAACAAGAAGCTCTCTCTCAATAACCATCTAAGACTAATCGTACCACCTAGTTTCTAGAGCCTATTGCTTTCAGCTTTCTTTGCCCTCCTATTTGTAACCTCTCCCTTTTAATGTATTCCATCCCGTGGCTTTTGAACCATGTTCACATCTTTATAATTGAAGGAAAGAAAGCCTTCGCTGAATCATCCACGTCCTTGGCTGCTACCTTATCTTTCTCGCCGTCTTTCACTCCCCATCACTGTGCCTTTGCAACAGTATTTTCCAAAGTGTTGTGTATACTCTCTGTCTCCATTCTTTTTCATTATCTACTACCTCTTCAAAACACGCTAGCTTCTACTCCCATCATCTCACCAGCATGGCTCTCACTAAGGTCACTGGGAATCTCTTGGGAGCATATATACTATGTTGGCTACTCCCTCCTTCCTGACTCTCATCTCTGACTCCATAAACATGCACATCCATGGTTTTTCTTCAACATCTCTGGCTGTTCTTTTGAAATCTCTGTTGCTCATCATTTTCCCTTTCCTGTGCATTTAAAGTTGCAATTTTCAATGCTTAATCCGAAATGCTCCTATTTTCCTCTGTGTTCTTACCTTAGCCAGTCTAATCTATGGCAATGTCTTCAATCCCCACCTATGCAGACGATCCACAGGGCTATATAAGCAGCCTTCACAGAGCAGTCTTTTGACCCATGTAGACCCATATTGTTCGAATGTTTAAAACAACTCAAAATTTAAAGGTTTCAAACTGAATTTATAATAATTGCCCCATAATTTCCTATCTTCATAAATTATATCAACACCAAACCATATGCACAAGCCAGAAAACAGGGAGTCGTCCTTGATTCCTTTTTTTCTTTACCTCCAATGACATCATACCCAATTTGATTCAATGTCCTGTCATTTTACCTCTGAAATATTTCTTATATCAATTCACTTCTCTATATCCCAACTACCTCTATCTCAGTTCAAATTACCGTTATTTTTTGCTTGAACTATTGCAATACCTTCCCAGTTGCAAGAGTCTACCTGTAGCCTCTTCAGCTCACTCTATTTCACCCTGAAGTACAACAGAAAAATATTTCTATCTGCAGCCATTTGGCACCAGGTTTTGAAACTTAAGTCTGATCGCTTTGACTCTCTTATATAAATCCAACCAATGGCTTCCAAATACTTCTGGGATACTGATAAAAACATCAGTGTGGCCAATAAGGCCATCAGTCCTTTATCTGCATCTCAAGTCTCTTGTCACACCTCCATCTCCTTTGCTTTCTGGATTTCTAAAAGTCATGCATACCATGCTTCCTCCTGACACTTAGACATGTGCTGTTCTCTCTGCCTGGAATGCTCCTCTCCTCTCTTTAATCTGATCTCTGCTCAAGCTTCATTTCCTCACCCTAACCCCATAGTTTAAGGTTTCATAGCCCGTCTAGTATTTTTATTTCTGATTTTTTAAATCACTATTTGCTTAATGAATGTCTCCCTCATTAAAATGTAAACTCTGCAAGCACAGGATTGGAATCCTGGAATCTGGAAAGCCCAGGGTGTGTCCTAAAATAAGAGTACAGTTAGAAGAGTTGGAGTAATAAGATTGATGTGCAGAAAGTCCTTTGTTCAATAGCTACATCTGTTTCTTTTTTCCTGGGAGCACACAACTATGTTCCATTTCCCAGATTCTCTTGCAGTTAAGTGTTGAGATAAGTCTGAGTCGGACCATGGAATGTGACAGAAGTGATGCCTACTTCCAGGCCTGGTCCATAAAAACCTCCACGTACAATCCTCACTGTCTTTTTCTCATCCTGAATAGAGAAGACTCTAAGTACCTACAGAAGTGAAGAACCGCAAGATGGAAGGAACCT
The DNA here is from genome assembly GCF_004115265.2 of Rhinolophus ferrumequinum. Taxonomy (NCBI): domain Eukaryota; kingdom Metazoa; phylum Chordata; class Mammalia; order Chiroptera; family Rhinolophidae; genus Rhinolophus; species Rhinolophus ferrumequinum. The sequence goes on along the minus strand of NC_046293.1, from coordinate 29,451,749 downwards.
TGGTTTCTTCCTGCTCATCTGCAAGAAACAAAAGAGCACCTGCCAACCCACTTTAAACCATGATCTGAAAATTGGAAAGGTATATTTAGACTAGGAGATCATCTTCAAAGGCCCAGGTAGGGTAACTGGGTCTACTGAACTCTTTGAAACAGAGGAGTGACATGATCAGAATTGAATCCTTTGGAAAAACTGGTCTGAGTGCATTTCTCAGTAAATTTGATTGGAAAATAAGATCAAGGGATTGAATGTTCTAGTAAAAGTAGAATTTAAATGCCTGGCATATTTGGAAAGGAAATGAGTGAATACAGAAGGAAAATAAGATCTGTGAGGTTAAGGGCATGCTCGAAACTTCTCTGAGCCCTTAACAACTTACTAACACCCGAGGGCCATGCCATAGACAGCCTGCTGGCCACATGTTGGCACCAAGAGAAACTCTCCAGATCCCTCCTCACACCTCTAGAATCTACGTGCTCTGTGGAGATTTCAAGTTGTCTTATACCTGCTCATAACCTTCACACTGTATCTCACTCATTTTGTTTGTCTGCTTGGTTTTCCCTCCATTGCTGCTTCACTTCTACACACTTAGTCCATGTCTCCTGGAAATCCATGTCCTGCAGTCACAGTCCAATCCCATCCCTCAGCTCCCCAAACCCAGCCAAACCCTTTTCTCACAGTCATTCAGAGAGGAATAAAGCTGCTCCAAACACTCATGTGAAGGTCTTTGTGTGAACATAAGTTTTCAACACGATTGGATAAATAACTGTAAGTGTGATTGCTGGATCATAAGGTAAGAGTATGTTTACCTTTATGAGAGACTGCCAAACTGTCTTCTAAAGTGGCACATTCCCACCAGCAATGAATGAGAGTTCTGTTGCTCTACCTCCTCGCCATCATCATTTGGTATTGTTAGTGTTTTGGATTTTCCCCTTTCTATTAGGTATGTGGTGGTATCTCATTGTCTCTTAAATTGTAATCCTTAATGAGATAAGATGTTGAGCATCTTTTCATATGATTAATTGCCATCTGTCTATCTTCTTTGGAGATGTCTGTTAAAGTCTTTGGCTTATTTTTTAAGTTGGGTTGTTTGCTTTCTTATTGCTGAGTTTTAAAAATTCTTTGTATAGTTTGGAAACAAGTCCTTTATAAGATATGTGTTTTGCAGTTATTTTCTCCTGGTCTGTGGATTGTCTCTTCATTCCCTTCATAGTGTGTTTTACAGAGCAGAAATTTTTAATTTTAATCAAGTCCAACTTACAAATTTTTTCTTTCATGGATTGTGCTTTTGGTGTTACATCTAATAACTCATCTCCAAAAAGTCTTCCATATTTTATCCTTTTATTATCTTATTACCAATTGCCATAATTATCCTTTTTGATGTTTTTATTGTTGTCGTTTAGATTATATAAACCTCTTCAATGTTGTTTCTGTGTCATTTTTATAGGACCGCATTGGTCTTTGATCGTGTTCTTAAGTTTTGGTACTGTATGAACAATTTAAACATCTGTCCTTTTGATAAAACAAATTCAATTAACATGGATCTTAAATTACAATTCTTTAAATTATTTGACAAATATCTATTGTGCACTTACTGTGTGTCCTAGTGCTCAGAATCCAGAGGTGCATTTAGGGAGAAAGAAGAGAACCTAGAAAGCAGCGATGTCCCTAACGTATTTAAGAAACAGTAAGGAGGCCAGTGGTGGAAGGTGTATGGGGACATTGGTAGTGGATGAGAGTGGGAATATTCAAAGAAGATTGCATAGGACTGTGGAGAACAAAGGTTGTGTAAGGACTTTGGCTTTTAACTTAAGCGATAGGAAACCAGTTGAGAGTCTTGAGCAGAGGAGTGATGTTATCTAACTTACATGTTCACTTGGCTTCTGTATTGGGAACATGCTCTTGGAACACCAATTAGAAGGCTGTTGGATAACACAGGTAAGAAATAATGTGTAGTGGGGATGCTGAGAAATATGAATCTAGGTAGGTTTTTGGAGGAAGGAAAACAAGATTTGCACAAGAATTATATATGAATTTGATAGAATGAGTAACAGAGAGAAATTAAGATTATACCCAGATGTTTGGCCTAGACAGAAAGGATGGCCTTGCCATCTTTTGGAAAAAGAAAGACTGAGGTGGTCCAGGTTTTCAGGGACAATTAGGAGCTCACTTTTGGACATGTTAATTTTGAATTTTTATTAGACACCTAAGTAGAGATGTTGAATAAGAATTAGACAAATCATTCTGAAAGTGAGGTTACTCCAGTCTGCATTGAAGTAATACACTTAGGTGTCTTAGGTATATAAAATGGTATTTAAAATTTAAATTGTCTGAGATCACCAAGGGAGAGTGTACATACAGAAGGGAAGAAATCTAGGGACTGAGAATTAGTCTGAGTTTCATCTTCTGTCTGTATAGAAAGCAGCAATAGGCTCTCTAAAAACAGAAAATCCTTCTTTAAGACAAATTTTCTACCTGTACATAAGTTTATGGAGAGCTTCTCTTTAACATTTATTTATGATAGTATAATGTCTTTAATATCTATATGATAGTATAATCAATTTATAAATATCATAATATAACTTAATGGAGAGCAATCTGAATATGTACATATAATATGGACCAAAACAAAACTTTATATATATATATATATGCTTTATTAAACACTTTGTCAATAGTGTCTTCAGTCTTTTTTGGCTTAGTATTTATTTTATCATTAGCTAATCCTTAATTAGACAAAATCTCCCACTCAGTTCATTTATTCTTTTATCCAATAGGTATTTATTAAGTGTCTATGTATCAAGTATTTCTGGCTAGGTCCTGTGGTTATAAACATTATTCATTTTTATTATTTTTCTACTCTGTATGTTTTGAAAAACTCATTTGGATTTTTTATCAGAAAGCAAGTGTGAAAACTATTTTTAGAGACTTAAAAATACACAAAAATGAAAAACACATGCATCTATTCTGTTTTGTAACTACAGCAGTGTTAGCAAAATGTCATGTTCAGAAACTGTGTTATAAAAATGATTTTTAAAGAACTCACTACTAAGACATCCAAAGATTTTATAAAGTCAAAAGAGTTAGTTTGAGGTTAGGAAGACAATTAAATATTGGAGTCAGGGGGTCCTTTGGCAATGACCTTGAATAGCTAAAAGATTTCTTGGGAATCTCACTGCTTTACTCTTGAAGCTACTAATTCTTGCAGGTCTCCACTGATCCATATCAAATATTATTGGGTTCTCCATCCTAAACTAAATGTGCTGGCCTATCCTTAATACTAAGAATCCTTGTTTTCATTTGCTTAAATGTAAAATCTCAGTGTTATGTATAGTCATTTTTAAGATGATAACTGCAAGGTGAGGTAAACGTTGAAAAAAAAAAGCTGTTCAACCTCATTGGTAATCAAGAACATGCTAATTATAGTGTATGTATTAAGTATATATTACATATCTCATTAATTTAAATGACATTATCCAGTGTTTCTAAGGATGTGAAAAAAACCTCTTATAAACTATTGGTTACAATGTAAATTTGGGGATCATTTTGGAGGAATTAAAATATGAAACATTCATACTCTTTACCTCAGCTAATTTACATTTATGAATCTGTCCTAAAGATCTTCTACATATACTCAAGATGGATGGAAGTAAATGGTCTCAGCAGTGTTGCTTAGAATAGTCGATTATGGAAAGTAAAGGGGAATAGAGTTTGCCACCCAAAATATGCCTCTTTGGGATATTGACTATTTTAACCCGGTTGCATTTAAGAAACAAAAGACTCAGAAAGAAACTTTGACTCGCCCCCCTTTGCCTGCCTAAAAAGGATTTAGATAGAGGACCTGCTCCAGGAGGGAAGATATTATCACAGACAACTACATTTTAATGCAAACTAGTATCTGATAGAGAAGAACGTAACATGGCCCATTTGTTCAAAGTCCTCTCTCTGTGTCCCATTGTTAAAGGTGGCCCAGCAAACATTTACCAAACATTGGCTTTTCCTTCTCCATGTGAATTGCCTTCCTGCCCTTTGAAGTCCCAAACCATCACCCACCTTTTCTCCTTAAGTCCAGGATGGCATAGAAACCTCAACTGCTCAATGCATCCTTAGGTCTCGTATTCTATGGCATCCCCACAGGTACATCCATACTAAATTTTGAACATTTCCTCCTGTTAATCTGTCTCATGCTAATTTGATTATCAGCCCAGCCAGAAGAATTTAGAAAGGTGGGAAGGAAGTTATTTTTTTGACCCCCACAGAAAAAACCCATATGGAAAGCAACCTAAGTTCCATCCCAGGGAACCGATCAAATACTTAGAGTAGCTCATATTACTAAAGTGTTGAAAAGAATGATGTGCTCTTAAATATACCAAAATGTAAAGATTTCCAACATATTGTTAAGGAAAAGAGCAAGCTGTAAAACAACATATATGATTTAATCCCACTCATGTACAAAAATATACACATATGTAATGGATATGAAAACTTGCCAGGCGTATTGATTTCTGAAGAGGGCAGTATAATACACAGAGTGGATATACAAGTAAGTTTTCCCATTTATTCTGCATACTTTTATAATGCTGAAAAAATTTGCATTGAGAATATGTTTAATGAGCCCATTAGCTTTATAATATATAAAAAATTTACACAAACCGTGTTTCCCCGAAAATAAGACCTAGCCGGACAATCAGCTCTAATGCATCTTTTGGAGCAAAAATGATGCAATACCCAGTCTTATTTTACTATAAGACCGGGTCTTAACACGGAAATAGTAATATACAAAAAGGCCACCAATTTAAAAAAAGACTTGTAACATTACATATTAATTTTAGAATGAATGGATGAATTACTTACAAAGACATGGAAATATTTGGGATAATTGGGAACACAATGAATGCATTTGAAATTGATATTAAAATTTAGTCATATATTATTTTTATCATAACAAACAATCTAGAAAAAGGTCTCTCAAACTAGCTCCACATTACTAAGAACAATGCCATTATCTTAGTTGGCCATTTACACTTCAGAAGCTATAACAAAATACAAGTATAACAATGACTATAAATTTTTGAGTTGTGAATAATGTAGTCTCTGTCCGTGTTTAAAAAAAAAAAGAAAACATTGCTGCAGAATATTACATTGGAGTGGTGGTAGTTTAGAAAATATATGTTATTCTGTATAATATCTAATACATTTAATTCATCAGTCCCTTGGAATAAATTTCTGTCTATTTAATAACATTAATTATGTCAGTATCAGACATATGCACTGTGTAGTCTGCAATAAGCTAGAAAGATCCTTCATTGAGTTTACTTTCCCTCAGGATCATGAATTTCATTAGAAACTAACAGCAATTAAAAATATGTCTGAGAGAAGTTAGTGACATCTGTATCAAAATAATGGAGCTGGGAAGATGTCTCCATTAACCTATATCATGGCTAACAGAGATAAGGATGATAAGAATACAAGAAACGTATCTTAATTGTTTTCTTTCACACAAACACATCCAAATCTATACATGATTTGATTCCAAAACTTACAGGAATAAAACAGTTTTATATTTCTTATTCAAGCAAGCACAGAGTTTTTTCTCTAGGGCATTCTTTTTTTGTGTGTGTGTGGGTTTTTTTGTTTTGTTTTGTTTTTGTCATTTGTCCTTTCTGATGTTCTAAATCTCAGAGCATGATAATTTATTCCATCACAAAGAGAAAGAGTTATTCATTTATTATCCAGCCTCAAATCGCATCAGAGAGAATTTAAAGTACTTTGACATATATTTATTTTTAATTTTTTTTATTTTATTTTAATTAATCTCAAGTGTACAAAACAATGTAATAATTGGACATTTATACCCCTCACAAAGGGATGACCCCCCCGCCACAATCTACTACCCTTCATCATCTATATATTTTATGTGAAGTAATGTTTCTAAATAATTAACAAAAGATTCCAGAAAATTGCTGCTGAGTAGTGAAGGCATGTATATAGTTTAGAAACAAGTGTAATGTAGCCAAGTTTTCTTTAAAAATAAATATTTAAAAATCCTCTACATCATTTAGTCAGGTTGTTGAAATGGACTCAGTTTTATTTGTGGGTGATGTGTCGTACCCCAGAGCTTGATAATATTGTGGGTCATGGAAACTTGAATCTGAGCAATTGTATTTCTGGCCTCTAGAAGTAACTAAAATCAAATGCCCAAGTCACCTTCACAATAGAACAAAGTAGAATGACCATCATAGGCCCTTTATTTGATGACAGCCTGGCAGTGTGTGTTGGTGAAGAAGAAATGATCTGGTCAACTGATGCTAAAGCAACGTCAGAGCCCAGAGGTAGATCCAAAGCCTCAAAGCTCATAGGATTTGGGGAACTTTTTTAAAGAAAAAGAATAAAAACTGAAAATACAATGTTAGGTGTAAAAGTAAATCTTTATTTAGAATGAGAAAAGGAAATCACAACAAATTACAAAATTTTAAGTTAATAATTGACAGAAACATAAAAATCCAGAAAAAAATGTGCACTTTAATCTGCCGTGCATTTACAGTTTTTTTTCTACAGTTTTAGTGCATATTGTGGTAGTCTCTTTATTTGAAAATAATAATGCAATATCATTTTCAATTAAAGAATAGAAATATAATTCAGCATGGCTGATCAAAATTTATATCTTGTTATTAGTATTTGGCACGCATAAAACATTTATTTCCCATACATATTTACTTTATGAGTGTGGTTTCGTTTGGACCCTAAAAATACAGAAATTCTAATTCCATTTTTCTTCCCCATCAAAAAAGAAAAAAATGTATGATCTGTTTATAATTGTGTAAGCCACATTTTAAGAATATTTTTGACAGGAGAGAACATTCATTTTAACAAGGTACTGAAGATACCTGGACGCCATTCCTATGAGGTCTGATAATTATGTTCACAAACTCACCCTAGAAAAAGTGCTACATATCTCATTGCTGAATATCACTATGGTCACCTTCAAAATACTCCTCTTGGGAAGCAATGCACCGATGCCAGTGCCTAGTCCACCCTTCAAAGCAATTTTGGAACTCTTTTTCTGGAGTAGCCATCAGAGCTGTCGTCATATTACACTTGATGTCCTGAATGTCATCAGAATGTCTTCCTTTCAATATTTCCTTTATCTTCAGGTAAAGAAAGAAGTCATTGGGGGCCAGATCAGGAGGGTGTTCCAATACAGTTATCTGTTTACTGGCTAAAAACTCCCTCATAGACAGTGTTGTGTGAGCTAGTGCATTGTCGTGATGCAGGAGCCATGAATTGTTGGTGAAAAGTTCAGGTCGTCTAACTTTTTCATGCAGCCTTTTTAGCACTTCCAAATAGTAAACTTGGTTAACTGTTTGTCCAGTTAGTACAAATTCATAATGAATAATTCCTCTTACATCAAAAAAGGCTAGCAACATCATTGCAACAAGTTTGCGAACGTAATTGTCAGACCGTATATACCGACCATGGCTTTCGATGTCATGGAAGGGACTGTGACCTATATAAATATGTTCCTGAATCCAAACTGAATGCCTCTCCAGCTCAAATATCCCTCAGCCAGATCTCAAATATACCTGAGGTTACTCCCAAGCCATGGAAGATGATGACTAGATTGTATGACGGAGAGGAAATCAGAGTGGAAACAGACAGTTGTTGTAACTGATTAAATTTAAAAACCTTACTTTTGCAAAATTTGTAAGAACATGTGACCATGACAACATGTTAATAGGACCCACCGCAGAGTTTTGGAAGGGGCCCTGGAGCTTAGGCTTCATTAGCTTCAGAGCCTCTGCCAGCTACTCAAGCCTGTAGTCAGATGATTCCTTCCCCTTCTGCCCCCACGGAGAGGAAAAGGGCTGGAGTCCCACTGGATGGCCTTCCTCCAGCTGCCTGTGTACTCTCTGGCTGTAGCCCCACCACCTCAGTTTCCTAAAAAAGTACTGGTATGGTTCGTAGTGGTTAAAAGCAGGTGGCATAACAGAGTGATCACAGGTGACTTTGTTTTACCCATGACTGTGTCCAGCCATCATTTTAAAAATCCAGAAAGCATTCATCAGGACTCTACAGAATATATCACCTTCAATATTTCAGTGAAACAGCTCCCACTACTATATGTGCTTGTATGTGCCAAACATTTGCTATAATCTATTCTGTGACTACATGACAAATAGTTGTTTATTACAAGAAAAGGCCGAGTGGAAATGAACTTAGTGAGGGCATTTCACAGTTCAATTAAGTAATAGCAATCACTACAACTTTAACGCTAAGAATCGTCTTAATTTTAGATCTTTATCCATTATTTTCTTAATCTAGTTCTGCCTGCTACTCTTTTCAAGTTGCTTTTATGGCTACCGTATAAGGAACATAGAATAAAATAATTTCTGAACTACTGCTGTAAGGAAGCTAGATAATGAGAATACACAAGGCACGACATGGAACTACACAACTGAAGTGGATCAATTTTCAGCTTGATCTCCAATGAGGAGGTGACCTTTTCAAGCACCAAAGGGAGCCAAACACATTCTTTCTTGCTTCACCTAAGCATTATAGAAAACTCTCATCCTTCAGAGAATAGAGACTATGTTGGAAATGATATAAAGAGAAATTAATATATATGATATAAAAAAAAAAGACAGATAACATTTGGATCTGAGGAAAAGAAACCAATTCGGAGAACAAAGTATTGAACGTGCCCGACAGGATGGGAGTTCCCATGTGATCAACCTGCCACAGGTAGCAAATTCAAAATGTGGACGCTGGTGCCATGTGAAGGATTCAGCATTGACCGTATGCAGTGGGCAGGTTGGGCACTCAGCAGTGGGGTGGCGGGTAGTAGCCAATCTTGGGGAAGGGGCAGCTTGCTTGTTGAAACTGCATAACCTCCGTCCCTGATGAATTTGTAGAAACAGTTCCATGTATTGTTTTTTGATTGGTTGAAGACATATACCATATTCCATTAGACAGCATCCCAACATCTAAGGAGCTGTCTGCCAGCTGGTGCCATAATGAGTGAACAGACAATTCTAGTGCTTGTTTTCTCTGCGTGATGGATACATAAAACACCACTGAATTGTAGGAATAGTTCATTGCTGCATTTCCTAGGCAATAAATGTATCCCGTTGGATGTGATGTTGGATAGGATATCAAAGCAGTGAATAAGGTTTGTTAAATCTAGAATTGGTTATTGGGTGGAAGCCCTGCAGACAGAAACGGCATTTCCATATGCAGAATAGCTGCATATTAGGAGCCAATACTACATTCTAGCACAGCTGTAATTAGCATCACCTCCTGATTAAGTCTGCAATAATTCCCTGCCATTCTCTCAGAACCTGTTTTCTGCACCAACCAGACAGGCAAGTTAGACAGTCAGAATTACACTCCACTCCCCACCAAAGCTATATTGAGACAAAAGAGGCTCCTAGTACTTTTATCACTTGGGAATTGACAGGGTTTGGGGAGCATTGTGGACTATCGCCTGTGTGACTATTGACTATTGCTTTTTTCAGTCCTTTCAGGTGGTTTTTCCCAGAAGTGGGTAGTTTCCGCACATGAATGCACTGATACTGTTCTGTTGATCAGCTATGGATATGTGCTCTGAAATGTTTGAGGTCCCCTCGCTTTGAGTTCTCCTTTCTCTGCTACTGTCCTACAAACTGTAACCACTCCGGTCTCCCCAGACTCTCAGCTGGTTTTCTCAACTCAAGGAGTTCACTTGACTCCATCTAGCTTTCTCCCCCTTAAGCTGCCAGGAAACTCTCTTAAGGCAGGAAGCAAGCTGGGGTAGTGACAGGCTTACCTTATTTCCCATTTGTCGTGAATCACTGTTCTTTATGCCTGAATTCCAGTGTTATGAAAACCATTGTTTTATTTATTATGTCTATTTTAAAAAATAATTTCAAGCTGGAGGATCAATCTGGTTACTATTACTTACTCTTTGGCAGAAGTGGAAGTTCCCAAATACAGTTTATTTTGAAAATTGATTTCAATGGCTGTCACATCTGAAAAAGATCCTTTCATATATATAGATACAAATGAATGAAGTACATAGTTTTCCAGGTTTATTATATTATGATATTGATTTTTTCTATTCTATCCATCAATTGCACAAAAGTGTTTTGTTTAAATGCAGCTATCATATTTCTGTCTTCCCAGACGTCAATTCATTGTTCATCAAAATAAGCAGAAAAATGGTGCATTTTTATATTTTTTAACAAACTCAAAATCTATCAAATCTGTTTATTCAGAAATATTGGGAGTAGTTTAACTAAATCTGTGGTCATATTTTTAAGTGTGCAGATAGAGTTTTCATAGATGACACACCATTTTCAGTAACAAAAACACAGTGATGCAAACATTAGCAGATAGCAGTTCTCACAATGTGCTCTGCATGACAAATTCTTTTTAAAAGCAAGTAGGTTCTCACTCTTTGTTAAAAATCTCACCTTTACCTTGAAGGAACAGATTAAGTCTATTTGTTTTGGGAAACATATCTTATGGTAGCATATTACTGAGAGTCACCTGTTCTCACTGAAAAGGTTAGCAAATTGGGTTTCATGAGGTTTGAAACATCAGTGAAAAAACTCGTAAAGCTTTGTCTGCATTTTCTAGATGCTTAAATTCTAAATGTCTTACTAATTTGTGATGGTTCCACATTATCATTAGCTAACAGTTCAAGGCAGAAAACATACTTCATGTACGATTCCAATAGCCTGGATAATTTTGAATTATTTTGGCTTCCTTTGCGTAATACCTGATTACATCCTGTTTGTTTCTGCCTCTTGATGTGCTTGATAAAGAGCTCAAACAAAGAACAGAAGTGTCTGCAAATTTTTAATGTTTACCTATGAATTATTGGTGTTATGTTTAGGCCAAGTTCTTTTTTACAGGATGGCATGAAGTGTCTGGCATGAAGCCGTTGCTATCACCTCCTCTGTACTTAGAACTACCCTTCCCCCTGGGCCATGTGACCTGTGACCTGTGCCTGTCTTACAGAGTATATTACGACACCTATATCTATCTTTATGGAACATGTTAGTAAAGCTTCATTTTCTATTTTTTAATTTTTAAATACATAATTAAAAGTTCTGGTATTTTAATCCACCTTCCACAACCCAGAGAGGACTGGATTGGCTTTTGGGTATGGCGTTTACTTGGCTAAATTAGAGGATTACAAGAAAGGAGAGAATTAGATTCCCAAGGCCATAACTATTGAGTGAGGGAAGCCAAGACAGACGACTCACAGCACTGCTGCAACAATTAAGAGCTTGCAAAAAAAAAAAAAAAAAAAAAAAAAATCCACCCAGGACTGAAACCTTAATACTGAGGACGTTTCTGGAAATGAACAGATAAAAGGATCATACTGAAAATGTTAAGCTTTTGTAACTACTGGAAATAAAAATGAATCCCTTATAAAAGAAAATTCATTCCTAATTCAAGACAAAAAATCAGGGTAAGACCAAGATGATATACTTTTGTGCACCAGGAAAATCCACAGCCAAAGATATTAATTGATATATTGATGGAGCTCAAGTTTGGCTGTCAGCAGAACTTATCATTTCAATGAGGCATGCACTGATAGATAAAAATGCCAAGTAGTGTATTTTTTAAATAGGCTTTTATTTTGGAAAGAATTTAAAGATTCAGTTAAGTAGGAACTCTTTTACCTAGGCTGCACCTCATTCCCTTGACCTATAGATGCTACTTTTTCTCAGCCTGTAATTGTAAATTTGTCCCATCAGTTGTTTCGATGTGTATGATTTTGGTCATCTTTGCAAGTGTATAAAGCTTGCTTTTCAAGGTATAGTGGACCTCAGGCTTCTATCCTCTCAATACTAGATTTTTTTCAGAGGGAATGTGTGAAGGATGAATGGTGGAGAAAGACCACTATGCTGGTGATGCAATGCAAAATTCTGACCCCAACATATTTTGTTGAAAATTGGCTCATCACCTTCCACATTGAAATACTCTGTGTTTCTCAAAGGAACCATCAGAAAAATGAAAGTCAATGTAGTCAAGATGGAAGAAACCAGGAGTAAGACCCACCGTCTCAGGTCCTGTGTTATCTGCATGCCTTTGGTCTCCCACACCCCTGATAAGTGGTCCACAGTGCATGCCTCTCTTTGAAAATTATGTCCTTGACATCAGCCTCCATCTGTGAGGATCATGACTCCAAGCATGCATTGTGATTGCATTGCCACCACCTAGAGGAAAAGGGTGTATGATCTCAAGAGTCTGCACTAGGCTGCCCAGTAACTTGAGCAGACAGCTACTGAGGCCTCTTCTTCCTCTGAGAAAAGTATCTGAGCTTCATGATGTCAGATGATCATTCTCGCAATAAGCATTTCAAGTTTCTAGAAGCTCTCCTTTCCTTACAAATAAACCTCAATTTAATCATTAAGTGAGCAAATAAATGAACAAACAAAACAGAAACTGACTCATAGATACAGAGAACAAACTCATGGTTGGCAGAGGGGAGGGGGATTAGGGAGCTGGGTGAGAAAAAGGTGAGGGGATTAAGAAATACAAATTAGTAGCTACAAAATAATCCTGGGGATATGAAGTACAGCATAGGGAATATAATCAATAATGTTGTAACAACTATGTATAGTGCCAAGTGGATACTAGACTAGTCAGGGAGATCACTGCATAAATTGTATAAATGTGTAACGATTGTGCTGTACACCTGAAATTAACATAAATGTCAACCGTAACTGAATGTCAACTGTAACTGAAAAAAAAAATTTTTTTTTAAATATGGATGTAAAAAAGCAAAAAAAAAAATCATTAAGTGAGATGTTTCTATGTGACAGGAACATGTTGTTCAGGTAATCCCAGAGAAATCCAAATATTAAAGATAGAATGAAGATACCAAAGGATTTTTTAATTAATTCTGCTTATTAAAAATGGAGACTTCCTTTCCTCTGTTTACTCCAACTCATGAGAATCTCCCTTAGGACTATTGGCAAGATCAGAGGCTAAGATGAAATAAGAAAATGTTTATTGAATTTTAAGAAATCAACAGGAATTTATTCTATGTCCAATATGAGCACTAGTACCATACAGCAATGAAAACAGGGTTTACAAATCAGACAGAAACACACTGTTCATTTTATCATGTTTTTAAAGATGTGACCCATGTGCATATGACATGGTGGTTGATGGAATGATATTAAGATGAACACATATATTTTACTGTGTATTAAAATTTTAATTAGCACTTCAAACTCATGGTTTCAGAAATATTTTAAAAGGCAAAGTGTTTTTTTTTTGCTTCCTCTTTTTAAAAAAAATTTTTTTAATATAGTTAGCATACAATATTATATTAGTTTCAGGTATACACCATAGTTTTTCAACATTTATATACCTAAGAAAGTGATCACCATGCTAAATCCAGCAACCATCTGACACCGTACCACGCTATCACAATATTATTGACTATATTCCCTATGCTGTACATGACATCAGGTGTACAGCACAGTAGTTAGACATTTATATAATTTAAGAAGTGATCCCCTAACTAGTCTAGTACCCACCTAGCTATAACTATATAACATAGTTATCATATTATTGATTATATTACCTATGCTTTACTTAACATTCCATTGACTATTTTTGTAACTTCTAATTTGTATTTCTTAATTCCTTCACCTCTTCACCCTGTCCCCAATCCCCCTCCCATCTATCACCACAACAAATCTAGTACCTATCTGACACCATACATAGTTATTACAATATTATTGACTATATTCTTTATGCTATACTCTATATCCCCATGACTACAGTGTAACAACCAATTTGTTTTTCTTAATCCTTTCTCCTTTTTTTACCAACCCGAAACCCTCTCCCATCTGGCAACCATCAAAATATTCTCTGTATCTATGAATTTGTTTCTGTTTTGTTTGTTTGTTTTGTTCTTTAGATTCCACTTATAAGTAAATTCATATGACAGTTGTCTTTCACTGTCTGACCTACTACACTCAGCACAATACCCTCTAGGTCCATCCATGTTGTCACAGATGGCAAGATTTCATTCTTTCTAATGGCTGAGTAATATCCCATTGTATATATGTACCACCTCTTCTTTATCCATTCATCCATTCAGGGATACCCAGGTGCCTTCATATCTTGCCTATTGTAAATAAAGCTGCAATGAGCATATGGATGAACATGTCCCCTCAAAGTAGTATTTTGGGTTTCTTCACATGATTACCTAGAAGTGGAATTACTAGGTCCTTTTTTGTCTCATTACAGGCTTTGTTTTAAAGTCTATTTTGTCTGCATAAGTATTGTCACCCGAGCATTTTTTGTTTGTTGCCATTTTTATGAAATAACTTTTCTCATCTCTTTACTTCCAGTCTGTGTGTCTTTTGATCTGAAGTGAGTTTCTTGTAGGTAGCATATGTAAGCATCTTCTTTTCTTATCCATTCATCCTCATTTATTGATTGGAGCCTTTAATCTGTTTACGTTTATTGCCATTTTATTATTCAGATTTTTTTTTTTTCATCTTAAAGAAGGCCCTCTAACATTCCTTGTAATAGTGGTTTGATGACGATGAACTCCTTTAGCTTCTTCTTGTCTGGGAAGCTCTATCTGTTCTTTGATTCTAAATAATGGCTTTGCTGGGTAGAGTAATCTTGGTTTCAGGTCCTTGCTTTTCATCACTGTGAGTAATTCCTGCCAATCTCTTGTGGCCTGCAAAATTTCTGTTAAGAAATAAGCAGACAGTTTTCTGGGAGCTCCCTTGTAGGTAACTAATTGCTTTTTTCTTGCTGCTTTTAAGATTCTTTCTTTGTCTTTAATCTTTGACATTTTAATTATGATGTGTCTTGGTGTGGACCTCTTTGGGTTCATCTTGTTTGGGACTCTCTGTGCTTCCTGGGCTTGAATATTCATTTTCTTCGCCAGGTTAGGGAATTTTTCTGTCATTATTTCTTTAAATAGGTTTTCAATTCCTTGCTCTCTCTCTCTTCTCCTTCTGTTACCCCTATAATGTAAATGTTGGTACATTTGAGATTGTCCCAAAGGTCACCTGTTCTTACTTTTTTCTTTTTTTTTCCTTTTTTCTGTTCTAATTCAGTGTTTTCTGCTAACTTATTTTCTAAATCAGTGATTTAATCCTCTGCTTCATCGATTCTACTGTTGATTCCCTGTAATATATTCTTCATTTCAGTTACTGTATTCTTATTTCTGACTGGTTCTTTTTAATGTTTTTTATCTCCATTTTTATGTTTCCTATTTCTTTGTTTAAGTTCTCACTGAGATCATTGATTATCCTTATAACCAGTGTTTTGAACTCTGTATGTGGTAGGTTGCTTTTCTCCATTTTGTTTAGTGCTTTTTCTAGAGGTTTGTTCTGTTCTTTTATTTGGGACATGTTTCTTTGTTTCCCCATTTTGGCTGCCTCCCTGTTTTTGTTTCTCTATATTAGGTAGAGCTACTGTGTCTCCTAGTCTCAATAGAGTGGCCTTATGTAGTAGGTTTCCTGTGGGGCCCAATGGCATAGTCTCCCTGGTCACTAGAGCTGGGTGCTCCAGGTTTGCCCCTTGTGTGAGTTGTGTGTGTCGTCCTATTATATAGTTGAGCCTTGGTTGCTGTTTGCACATCAGTGGGAGGGCTTGACCCTTGGACGGATTGGTTGTGAGGACTGGCCTGACTATAGCTGTGGAGGGGCTGACCTTATGGAGCAGGGTTTGTTGTAGCAGGGCTCTGGTGCCTGCTCACTCTTCCCTTTGGGTATATCATCCTTGAAGGCAGCCAGGTGATGCTCCAGCTTGGTTCGAAACTGGCCACTGGGCCTGCCAGTCCCAGGGCCAACTGGGAGGGGACCTGCTGCAGGCCAAGTTCAGCCACAGCCATTACCCTGCCCAGGGCCACTTGGTATGAGCCATAAAGCAATCTGCAGATGGCCACCACCTGCACTTTGCTTGAAGATGCCTTAAGAGGCCAAGCTGTGAACCAAGGCCAGCTGCTGCTAGTGCTAGGCTTAGGGCTGCTCATTCAGAAGTACGGGACTCACTGAAGCCACATGCTGCTTGTTTGCATGTTTTGAACTTTTGAGGGTACTTTAGGAGAATCTGCAGCGTGAGCCGAGGCAGGCAGTTTGTATGAAAAAGCCACTGGTAGCAGCTTAGATGAGCCTGAAAATTGGATGGGGTGTGGCCTCAGAATCACCAGGGCTGGGTAAATAAAAGGCATTAGCCAGGTTGATGGAGACTCTGATAGTGCAGCCACCTGTGTCTGCATGCACAGAAGGGGGAGGGCTCAACAAAGAATGGCCTCCACCAGCTCCTCCATCCCGGAGAAAGCTGCCCCTCCAGCCCTCACTCTGAAGCAGACAACTCAGCTCTTCCTTTGTGTCCCTTTCACCTTGCAAGCTGCTGTACCAGCACTGGAGCTCAAAGTGAGTAAGTCTGTGTGCCGACCCTTCCACAGGAGTGCCTAGGATTCCAGCTGCCCTCTGTCCCACTCAACCACAATCTCCTCTGGTTTTCACAACCAGAAATTATGGGGACTGTGGGGACAGAGCCAGGAGTGCAGTTTCGAGGCTCTCGTCCTCATGTGAAAAGGTGCTGGCTTGGGTAGTAACTGGCCATCAACTGTGATTGGATGGCCATCAGCTGTAACCAGTGAGCCATTGGCCACTAATATAACTGCCATGGTTATGCTAGCAGAAAATGGGGGCTAGCAAGAAGATGGTGGCTGAGCTAGCAAGTGGCGAAGTGTGGATTGCAGATTGCAGAGAAGCGGATTGCTAGCAAGTGAGATTGTTTGGCAGAGACAAGTGAATGGCGGGTTGCAGATAGTGTGGCTCCTGCCTCCTGTGTCTCCAACCCAGCCGCCAGCGAGACTATAGTGGTATGACTCCCCTATCTATGGCTCCATGGGTATTCCTTTTTGGCCTCACTATGTCCTGCGTTCTTATGTGGGGAGTGGGAGCAGAGACCCCGCCTGACATCCCACACGACTCATGGTGCAGCGAGCAGGGTCTCCCTCAGCACAGGGACTTCTCTCCCCAGCACTGGAACCATGGGCTGGAGAGGGGCTGGAACCCTTCGCTCCTCGAGGGGGTACCTCCACAGCTGAGATATCCCTCCCAATTTTTAATGGTCATACGTGAGTGTGGGACCATCCCATTCCGCATCTCTGCCCCTCCTACCAGTTTCAAGGTGGCTTTTGTATGTCCTTAGTTGTAAGGCTTCGGTTCAGCAAGACTTCAGGTGATTCTCAATGATGATTGGTTTGTAGTTTAGTTGTAATTTTGATTTTGATGTGGTCATGAGAGAGATTAAGCCACAGCAGTTACCTACTCAGCAATTTTGACCAAGAAATCAGTTTTATTTTTTGTCGTTCTTTTTTAAAACAGTTAGTATGAAAACTATTTAAAACAACTATTAGGTACATAGTTGTATAAGTAATATACACATATGAAAGAATAATACATCGTATTTCGTTTGTGAATAGCTGAAGATTGAGAAACATTGCATTATATTGCTTATAGTACCATGTGTATAACTTATGATCTCTGTTGACAAAGATCTTACATGTTGTTTTAGGCTGGGTGCCCAGGAAGCAGTGCCTGAGGCAGGAACTTTTGTATAGGTGACTTACTGATGGATACTTTCAAGAAAACCCTGTAAGGAAATAAGGGAAACAGGATAGGGCAGGAGAAGAAGCGAAGCAAAGTCATGATTTTAAGAGAATATTAGCTTCAGACTGATCCCACAAGTAATTTAGGTGTATAGACCCAACAAAAATGTTGTCCTGCTCAGAGGCAAGGAGACTGATCTGTTGTAATCCCACTTGAGTCTGTCATTGACCTTCGGATACTTGGGGGGGTGAGGGACAGCATACTTTCCCAGGCTTCTCCTGGTGTGGTGGCCATCCTCTGGAGAAGAAAACAACCAGTCACAGAAACTGAAAGAGAGGAACATTGTCTTGGTAAGGAGAATCTGGAGGGGACACCAAGAGCATCTGCCACATAATCTTACTCAGGAGGAAAACTACTCAAGACAAGAGTAAACACCCAAAGTTCATTGACATAGCCAATGTCAATGGTTATAGTCCAGGCAGATCTTGAAGCCAACTGGCAACAATGACAACACATCATTTGTGGGGATTACTGGCAGAAAAGGAAGCTCATAAGTTCTCAGGGTCATCTTGACCCTCTCCATACTGGTACCCTGTTTTCTGTGCCAGCCTCCCTGGGTCTGATGTCATCAGATGACCTTAGCAGTGTTGTAATGTAACATGCCATAAGTAGGGGACTGGCGTTGTCTGATGGGTCCCTTGCCTGAGTGCTCCATGGAGGCGGTCCTGCTAGCTTATATTCTAAATCTCTGTTCACTTTTCACAAGAAAGAAATATATCCTCTTAGAGAGTCTATGATTTAGGGATAAAAGGTGCAGAACCAATTGCATGTGTGGCAGACAAGGCAGAGGAGAGAAAGATTAGGTTTCAACTTACAAGAGACCCGGCTTCTGGCAATGGCTGGCCCACTTCACGCCATGCCAATTCATTGCAGTTGACCACATAGTTCCACCTCATATCTTGTGAACACAAACCGGATGCATCTGATTAAGTGCTCCCAGTTCTGGCTGAAATAAGTGACTCGCTGGCAGCAGGCCTCCTTGCAGCTATTCTGGGCACTAAGCTTGGAACTGCTGAGGTTTGGCATGCTCACCCCAGAGACTCTCTCAGCTGGGCCTGGTGCCTGGCAGGACTCTTCTGTAATCACTTATTTTCCTCCTTTTAGCTTCTTCTTTCCCCCTGCCCCCACCACTTTTCCCTCCATGCCAAGTCTTGCTTAGCAGACCTTTCCCCACTTTGTTTTTTTATTTTTTAATTAAAAATTTTTTTTCATTTACAGTTGACATACAATATTATATTAGTTACAGGTGTAACATAGTGATTAAACATTTATATAACTTACAAAGGGATCACCCTAATAAGTCTAGTACCTATCTGACCCCATACTTAATTATTACGATATTATTCATTATATTCCCTATGTTGTACTTTGCATTCCGGTGACTATTTTTGTGGCTGGTAATTTGTACTTCTTAATTCCTTCACCTTTCTCACCCATTCCCCCAACTGCCCTCCTATCTGGAGGCCAACAGTTTGTTCTCTGTTTCTGTCAGTTTGTTTCTGCTTTGTTTGTTCATTTATTTTGTTCTTTAGATTCCACATATAAGTGAAGTCATATGGCATTTGTCTTTCTCTGTCTGACTTATTTCACTTTGCCTCACTTTGTTCTTCATAGATGCTACATATCTCCTTTTGACCCGGCTGCCTAATTTAGCACAGCACAGAGAACTCCACGCCAGGATCAGATGGCGCTTTACTGGGAGTGAGAATGTTTAGTACATTTGGTCAATGACAGCCAGTTTGGGTCCCTGACAACCTAGTCTGCATGGAGTATTTCCTGTTGGACATAATGATATAGAGTTTGGTGATTAACAGCACAGACATACAGCCAACCTCATTGCAATTTGGCAATTTCACTTATTGGCTGTGTTACCTTGAGCAATTTACTTACTTTCCTATGCCTCAGAATGATCATCCATAAAATGGGAATAACCATGTCATAGTAGATTATTGCTACTATGCATACAAATGGCTAGAAATAGTTCTTGGTACATAGAAAAAGGCTGAGGAAGTATTAGACATTTTCATTATTAGCGCTATAAGTAATATAACTTTCACCATATTACTTTTAGAGCTAATATAATTTATATTATTTATATAGCACCTCTATTCTAAGCAACTGAAGACCTCTAATATCTTAGCTGATGAATTCACATCATATCGTGTTTCCCCGAAAATAAGACCGGATCTTATATCAAGCTGTGCTCCAAAAGACGCATTAGGGCTTATGTTCAGGGGACATCCTCCTGAAAAATCATGCTAGGGCTTATTTTCCGGTTAGGTCTTATTTTCAGAGAAGCACAGTAATCTTGAATTATTTGTATAATTTCTTTTGTGTAGACTGTAGAAAAAGGCTGTGTTCAGCTTCGTTGAAAAGGTGAAGAGACAGGGTCTTTACTTAGAGACAGCCAGCATCTAAGTTATATGTACAGATATATGGAGAAATATATGTATAGGGATACACACACACACAGCCCAAAAGTCGGAAGAACACACCTCAGACTGTCATGTGGTTACTGGTGGAAACGGGGCATAGGATCATGGAGTAAGGAGGCTTCACAGTTTAAACTCTCTCACTCCCTGTAGTTCTTCTTATATACCTATCACAAGGAGTGTGTATTCATGTTATGTTGGTAAAACACGCAAACAAACAGCTAGTTGCCATGCCTCCTTGGAGAAATGCTTCTGTCTTTCTCAGGATTGCTGAGCCCAGGATGTCACTGTTACCCTTAGGAAGCGCTAGGGGTCTGCTTTCGGTGCCGAGCACAGGATCTCTGGCCTTCCTAATATGTCCTGCTAACTTTTAGAAAGCATTTGACAGAAGTACAACACTTAATGTTCTGTGATCAACAATTGTATGCCAGGCACACTCACTTATATCTTCCCCTCTAAAATTCTTCTGCACTCCCCGAGCTAGTCACTGCGAGCTCCATTGTGAAGATGAGATGTTGGGGCTTAGAAAAATTTGACTGATTGCGGAAGGGTCACACAGCTAGCCAGTCCTGGAGTCTCTGTCAAAACCCAAGGGTCTCTTTTGTTGTGGTTATATTCTGTTTTTGTTTTTTTATTCCAATCTCAGTGCAGTGTTCTCCTCATATGGAGTCCCAACTGGCTTACAAATGTTAAATCCCCAACTATCCAGGGTGACTTCATTTTCTAGTCTTCTATCTCAATCCCCTTTTCTTCTTTGTCATTAATCCTTGCCTGCTGCCCTCTTTATTCTTCAGCTACCTGCAATTTGGCCAATTTGTTTCCCAGTTGTTCTGTACTTTGTTGTGTTTTGTTTTAGTCTAGGTGTCGTATGAAAATTTTATTTTTCTCTATCATTACTAGGTACAGTCTAATGGACTAATTCTTTGAGGGTAGAACCATGCCTTGTTCATCTATCCATTCCTAGGGAATATCACACTGCTTAGTAAATCAATAGTTTTGAATAAATATTAGGTGGATAAATAAGTGGATAAATGTGTTAGAGCTGTATCAATATCAATATTCATGCTTTTCTGCCAAGCTGGACGCACTTCTTTGCTTACCCTTCATTCCCTCCAAGTGTGAACACCCTCCTCTCTCCCATAACCTTTTCCTTTATCTCTACCATCAAAGTTTGCCTCCCTTCCTTTGTCCCCAGTTTGTCCTGTGGGAGTTGCAAAAGTGGTGTGTCCACAATGGCAGCATTACTTGCTCTTTTGAGAAAGTCTTAGTAAAGAAGAACAGCATGCAAGTGTTTCACCAGACCTCATCCAATGTGAGAGTTGAGAGACCCATTAATAAATAAAACCAGAGCCTTTTCCATAGCTTTCCATTTGTGGATGCCAACTATATTACATGCATGGCTGACTCTTGACATTTTAAAAGTATAAAACATAAGTCCTTGAGCCATATTTTTATTTCATTTATGAAAGTGTGAAATATCTTGGGAGGAGAGAATCATGCAGAAATTACTCTCTATTAACCTTGATAGGGAGAGGAGGCCATCTATCTGCAGGAATGTGCTGAAATCCTGCCATCTTGTGGCCAAAAGGACAGTTGTTGATTTTTCTAAATTCTAAAACCCGGAGTGGGGAACAACAAACAGCAAGTTGACATAAATTGCCTACTTTAGAATCATTCTTCACCACAATGCAGGACAGACTAGCCTATGTCCTTCCAGCTCCACCTTTTGAGGCTCAGCATCTCTTCTGGGCAAAAAAAAAGATTTTAGTCTTTCCAAAAATATGTTTCTCATGTGGAAGATTAGATCCTCAATGCATGTAATCAAATGAATTTTGAATGTGTATGGTAGGCTTCCTTTTTTTTCCCCCCAGAAACATTTGAGATATTTTGGTTCCTTTGAATCTTAGGAAACAAAAGCAGGCAATGAATTTCTCACGTGTGTTTTCCTTCGCCTTCCTTTGTCTGGTTGTACTCTCACTTGAAACATTTCTAAAAACAAATATAAACCAGGATCCTAAAAAATCTTTAACAGAAAGAGGGTAAACGAAAGATAAATAAGTGATGAGTTGGTGATTCTGCAATGAGACTGCAGAAGACCTAAATGAAACTATAGTCTTGGATCTCAGCTGATGTGAAAACCAGGCTTAGTGGGTCTCTCCTTGCTGCTTTAACATCCTTCTTTGTCCTAGTAAGGCTCAAAAACACAGGAGAAACTTTTCACCAACAGCTTCTGCCACACACCCCTGTAAATGTAGAAAACAATGAGGACACAGGAACCACTGATTTGATATGCCCGTCAGTAGACAGAGTGTACAGTGACCAGATTTCCTGCAAATGCAGTGGGTCTAGCATACATTTATTATAATTTGATTACAGATTTGGTTCACTTTGTTGATACCCTAGAAATTGCATTATTGTTATTTTTTTTAATACGGCAATTGAGTGACTATGAGCTATGTATCTGGCTAATTTTTTAAAACAACCCTAAGCTGGTCAGAGGAATCAAAATCCTTCTAGATGATTCAAATGGTTTAGTAACAACTAGTCATGTCTCTTTTCCACACTGATAAAAGCAAATTCTTAAACGCAATAATAGAGATGGGGAATTGTTCTGGGTAAAGTGTAGTCTTTTTTCTTCTCTAATGTATAGCAGTAATGACCTCAAAGGACAGGAAAATCAGGTAGCCAATGACACATATTTGATGGGCAGGATCATTTTTCTTAGTAAGTCCAGTTGATTGTACTGGTTGTACTTAATATGAATGTCTCACTCTTCGGACTCATAATTCTGTAAACATCTGAGTTGATACAGGATTTTCAAGAAAGAGTTTCTATGACATTAGAAAGGTACACTTTGCTATATCTCAGGTGGGGTCCTGGGACCCCTGTGTCAGGAGCACTCGTGTGAGTGGATTCCTGACCCCAGGCCAGACCTGTTGGACCTGACTCTCTGGGGTCCACATTTTCAAGTTAGGTCAGGTGATTCTTGTGCTCATCAATCTATGAGAACTCTTGCTCTAGAACAATAGTTCTCAACTTTCTAGAGGTTTCCTTTACAATGATTTTTTAAAAAATACCTAGTCCTATCCCTGAAATTCTGAATTATTTGGCCTGGAGCGTGGCTTGGACATTGGGAGTTTTAAAAGTTCTCCAGGTGATTTTAACTGTAACCAAGGTTGACATCCAATGCTTTAGGACAGGGATTGACAATTTTTTTTTTTCCATAAAAGGCAAGATAGTAAATCTTTTAGGCTTTGCAGGCCATATGGTCTCTGCCACAGCTACTCCACTCTGCTGTTGTAGATTGAAGGCAGCCATGGGTCATATGTAATCAAATGGATGTGGACTGTATTCCGCCCCCAAAAATACTATTTACAGTAACAAGCATTGGGCTGGGCTTGGCACGCAGAAAGGAGTCTGCTGACCACTTGTCTCCAGATTAAAGCAGGCGCATAAGACCCACCGCAGGCCTACTGAATAAGACTAGGCATTTTATCATCTGTCTGCATGTAAAAATCTGGAAAGCACTGCTTTAGAAAGCACTGCATGGTGTAGTGAGTATATAACTAGTCTTTGTCACACCGTATACCACACTCATGGCAGATGTTCTGTGAAGTCATGGCACCCTCTTCAGCACTGTCTGCAAAGGATTTCAGCAGCGTTCTTGGCACAGTATTGCAGGCAGTATCACTTATCAGCTACGTAATATGGGACATAGCAGGTGACTTCCCTGTTTCCTCATCTATTAAATGAGAGAGTCCACAAGATTCCTAAGTTTCTCTTTTTTTTCGAATGTTCTGTACTTCTCACTAAATGTGGCCTAAATGATTGATATAAATTAGCAAAGAACTAAACTAATTGAAGAAGAAACCAGAAAATATTATTTACTTCAGTAATTGAGAAAAATATTCTCGTGCCCAACTACTAGAAGAAATTAGACAGAATGTTTGGAGTAGAAGTTGAAAACGTTCTCTGAAGAAATCTAACTTCTATCTCCTAGAAAACATCACATAACTGTCAGGAGACAAATAAAGAGGATGTTGGAGAATCCTTTTTTAAATATCAAAAAAGAACTCTTCCAAAGGATCAAAAGGGAAATGCATACACAGGTGAAGGGACACATTCCCCAGAAATGAGGATGGAATTTGAATACATGAATCTAACTTAAAAAAAAAAAAGTTTTGTCCACATATATGGAAGAAATTTGCTGTTTCCATATTACCGGTTAACTGTCACGAAGTTCATTGATTTATGGTTCCATAAGCAAGCACCTTCCCTACTCTTCAGCAGTTTGGATTAGAAACCAGACTACACAAAACCCCCTTCAAGTGTAGTTCATGTTGACCTAGGTCAAGGCTGTGTGGTAATTCCAGGCTGACTAAGGTTTGAAGAACCAACATGTGTTCTCCAACCTAAGTGCTAAATGTCCATGGAGATTTAGCTGGGGCCCATCTTACAATTGCTATGATTTTCACAGGAAGGAGTATTAGAAATTAAAGGACCTTTTGGTCACAATAGGACTAAATTTGAATCCTCTCTCTACCATTTCCTATTGCTTTGACCTGGGCCAAATCACCCACCATGTAGGACCTTCAGTTTCCTCGACTGTAAGACAATAACCTGTGGATTGTTGTGAGAATTAAAGGGAATAAAGAGGACTTTTGCCCAATTCACAATACACATTGATACACATTCCTTCCTGGGCCTCTTTTCTTAGTTTTTTCAAAAAAAAAATAAAATAAATTATTTTCCTCTGGTGTGTGCCCAATGATGAATATATAATTTATACAAATTTATGAATCTAGCAATGATGTAAAGAGACCATAATGCCTACAAGTAACCAGTATAGTGAATGAGCTGAACTTTAAATGCACAACCTAAAAATAGCTTTCTGTTTTTATTCCAACCACCACCTTCAGGTTTGCTGTGTCTTATCTCTCTCTTCCCCATTCCTTAATGCTATCTTGGGTGATTCCACAGTTTTCCAGTCACTTTTAGGTATGATGTGAACATTGTTGTTTTTCAAGTGTGAACATGCCCAGTCAAAGCGAAGTAAAACTGTAATCTCACCTTCAGTTCAAAGCTTTATTCCTTCTCCCAGCTCAGCCCTATCTCACGGCTTGGGGATCCACAGTGGAGAAGGAGGTATGATTGGGGTCACTCCTAGCACAAAAAACACATTAAGGTGAATTTTCAAAGGTGACCGTTTTGAGGCTGCCCCAGTCAAGATGGGTCAGGAGGAGGTTTGGCTGGATTTCAGCCATTGCTGGGGCCGCCTGACCAGTCACCTTTGTGTACAATCTATGCACCTGCCTGGGGTAGTGTTAAATGCATTACTTTTCTTATAATTTGTCCTAGCTCTTTCATTCCTCCTTCTCCATTTTCTCTTTTGCTTCTGGCTCCTTGGAGTAGTAGGAAAAGCGGATGGTGTGTTTTCAGAAAAATGCAACTCGTGTAATTCAGCTGAAAGTGCCCTCTGTGTTTCATAGGTCTAAGGGTTGCCTTTTGGTGGGGGTTTCAATGAATTTTTTGAATGTTCTGCACTCCTCAGGCACAATTCCAACTAGACTAGTCTCTGAGGATTCTGACCGAGGCAATGCACACTCTGCAGGTCCTCAGGCCCTAGTAGGACACCCTCAGCTTCTCTGTGTTATTGTCTCATTCTAGCAGGATTCATTTTTGACCGGGGTCCTATTTGTCTTCCAAGACATCGCATTGGTCCTTGGGACAATATGGCCTCCTTGCCTTGACAATGGTTGAAGTGTGGTTTGATTATCTGTTGTTCCCTCTCACACTTACCTGTCATCATAGAGTCCATCAGCCTCCTGCCTTCAGGCTTCTCTAGGCAAGAGGCAGGCACCACTCTCTTTGTTCACCTATACTCAAGGGGATACATGCCAATTTTTCTCAAGAACTCTCTCATTAAGCTCCACTCTGGTATCAGACAAAAGTAAGCCTAAAATTTCTGCAACTAGGAACTTTCCATGACCTCCATTCTCTGCAGTAAGTTTTCTCACTGACTTGTGATGAGGTGAGGGAAGGCAGGTCCTGTCTTCTTCTCACAGGGAAAAGAATGACAATAACACTCTATCAATGGCTCTCTCCAGTGACTTTTCTCTAGGTCCTTGTGGTGTTTATAATGGAGCTGACTGTATCCCTGACCACAGGAATATGTAAACCAGGCTGCCCAATAAGGGTCTCGTATCCCCCTGGATACAGTGCCTGGTTTGTAGATGAGGCATTAACCTAAATCAGGGCCACCAGAACTAATCCTGGGACTTGGAATGACATACTTTATACAGAGGTACTCTTTTTTTCTATTATGTTTGCTGAGAAGATGGAGCTATTGGTGGTCATCTTGCTACCATGAAAAGAAAGCTTGCCTGAAAATAAGGTCAATGCAGAAAAAAAAGAAAAAGAAAAAGAAAAGTAAGAGATGAAGAGAATCTTGACAATATCAGATCAGCACTTGGATCCATATACATGGTAACTCGACCTCCTTATATCTCCCAGTAATATTGGTTCTGGCTAACACATACTTCCATGGTAGCACTGATTGAATTTATTATTATTAGAATTTTATCTAGTTCAATGTTTGTTTCCCTTACGAGACTGTAAACATGCCAAGGATCTTGTCTAACTCATCCTTATTTCCCCAATGGCCAGCAGAGAACTTCTCAGTTGTTGGAAATTCAGCATATATTGAATAAAATTGTTTAAATTTAACACATTGATTTGAGTAGTACCAAATGTCCCACACTTTCACACTATTACATTTAGAGTCATTCTTCTAGAGTGAAGAAACTGATCACCCAAAAGATGACAGAGAGAGAAGAGGGATAGATGTCCATGGTGAGCTCAGTTAAGGCAAGCACACAGAACGCTTTTAGAGGGATATAGACTGCTGCAATCACCATCACTCTTCCTTCTGCCAGGGAAGTGAGAGCTCCTAAAAGAGAGCTAGATTCCCATACCTTTTCCTACTCCTGAGTTGGTGAACAGCATGGCAGACCTAATGTCCCCCTTCTTTGAATGCACAGGACAATTGACAAGTCTGAGAAGCCTTCCCTCACCATCCATAGCATACACAATAATACTGGTGACTGTAATCTAATCTCATTTGTTAATCAGAGCCTAGGTAGGCATTTCAAGTGCTGAAGCAGAGGAAGAGGCTTTGTATATAAAGGGATAGCTTAAGACCCTGTGCATTTGGGGTGGACATGCAAAAATTCCAAGTCACATAAAAACAGGTCATGATCCTGACAGGGCATTATTTTAAAGGATTCAACTTGGCTCTCCCAACTTCATCATGAGTTCACATGGAAAAAGGACTCAAGCACAGAGATCAGAACTCAGCACAGAGCTAAAGCACCGAGAGAGATGAAAAAACAGTCATTCTGAGAAAATAGGCAAAGCAAGAAATTCGCATTTTTCAGAGCCTATTGGAGGAAGCAAAGCCTTATAGAGCTATTGATGACAAAGTCTTGAAGCAATTAAAATTTTACATACTGAGAATCTTTTACAAATTGTGATAAAGGTTCTGATATAAGAAAAATGGTATTGCAGCACAGCCCAGATGAGAACACCTGGGAAACCTGGAGAAAATAAAATCTCGCTTAGAAAGCAAAGGGGAAAAAAAAACAAATGCCGATTGGTGAGTAACTAACCAAGATCTTCTCTCTGCTACATGATATTTTTACTCATTTCTGATTTATCAGGAGTGAACAATTTATTTTAAAACCTCACTATACGTAGTGAGGTTTTAAAATAAATTACATATACATATACATATATATATATATATATATATATATATATATGCTCAGCATTCTTTTTTTGCACACTTATTTAATTCTACATGCATTTTTGTGAACTCTGACTCTATGCAAAGTCTTTCAGTAATGAAGCATTTTGAAGGAAATAAAGCTCGCAGCAGTAGGAGAGTTAAGGTAGATATCTGTAGTGACAGTTTGAGATAAAACGCGCACGTGTGTGTGTGTATACCTAAACAATGAGTATAACTGTTTTTCTTTCATAGCAGGGATTTGATCTTTTTCAACCTTTCTCAGGACATCACTATTTTTATGCTATCAAGTCCCACATTAATGAACTCCTCCAGGTATTGTTATCAAATGTCTGATTTGATAGCGGTATCTTGCCTTATTCTAATAGACAATTTTGTATAGACAAAATTGACATCGAATGGAATGTTCTTAAAACAAAGTGTATATTATTCTTTGCTGGCAGGATCTCGCTATATATTAGTTTTGTACTGCTGCTATAACAAATTACCACAGACTTAGTGGCATAAAACAATATAGACTGATTATTTTGCAGTTCTCTAGATTAGAAGTCTGACATGGGTCTCACTGGACGAAAATCAAGGTGTGGACAGGGCTGTGTTCGTGTCTTAACGGCTCTTGGGGAGAATCTATTTTATTGTCTTTTCCAGGATTTGGAGGCTTTCCTCACTCCTGGACTCCGAGCCCTCATCCACCATCTTCAAACCAGCAGAGTCATGTTGAGTCCCTCTCATGCTCCCATCTCTCTGGTTCCCTTGTCTGATTCTCTCTTTTCACTATTAAGGATAATTGTGATTACATTGGGCCCACCTGGATAAACCAGGATACTCTCCCTATTTTAAGGTCAGTTGATAAACAATCTTATTTCCCCTTTGCCATGTAATATAACATCTTCACAGATTCCAGGGGTTAGGATGCAGACATTATTTTGGGAGCCAAAAAACCCAATAAAGTAGTATCACATTTTATACTCGCATGAGTTTCAAATACATGAAATTTATGCAGACAGCTTCTTCATTGTGAATCTAATTGAGAGGTTTTTTTTATGTTTTTAAGACTAGTGAGGTTTCTTAAAATGGAAGATATGGTATCAGGACTATTAGGATCAAGTTAAAATTTCTGCTGTCTCTTTATTCCTACCCCAGGTCATTCAGTGTTATCCTTTAAAGAACATTATAATTTCTTTTAATTGGTTGTACTCAAGCTTGAGGTTCTTAAATGGCATTTATGAAAAGTAGAACATAATGTTTGTGGAAGATGATGTCTGATAAACCTAGCACTTGAATACTTTTTCTCATCTGATGCATTACATTTGATAAACTAAGGACTACTATACAGCAGGAAAGTTAACTTAATGACAAATTGTTTTTAAAAATCATAGACTTGCCTTTTATGAGCGTATCATTATTCATACAAAGCATGTCATACAAAGGAAGAGAAATTCCATTATATTATATCTTAATGTAATCAGAACGTATGCAACAGGCTGATTTCTAGCATAGAAAAGAATAATTGTTGACCAGAGATCCAAAGAGGAAAGCAGCTCGTTAAAACTATAAAGTTAATTGATTCACAAATTATGCTTACCATTGTTTTTTGCACATCTATGTAATTCCACATGCAATTTGAACACTGACTCTATGCAAAGCCGTCTAGTAATGAAGCACTTTGGAGGAATCAAAGCTCCCAGGCAGTAGGAGAGGTGGGCGTGTCTAAATGATTCCAGTATGAACCAACTGTAATAAATACGATGACAGAAATAAAAATTCTACTAGAACACAAGCTCTACGAAGACAGAAAATTTTCTAATCCCCAAAACTAAGATATATGCCCTGTAATACGAATGAATGTGCTGTGGGAATATGAAAAAGGAAACACAAAATTCCAGAAC
Organism: Rhinolophus ferrumequinum; assembly: GCF_004115265.2. Classification (NCBI taxonomy): domain Eukaryota; kingdom Metazoa; phylum Chordata; class Mammalia; order Chiroptera; family Rhinolophidae; genus Rhinolophus; species Rhinolophus ferrumequinum. The sequence continues at coordinate 29,421,973 of NC_046293.1, read as the reverse complement.
ACTATCAGGGGAGGGGAAAAAAAACTTTAGGCACCATGATTTCCTTAAATTTCAGGACTTAAGCACTTAAAGCTCAGGAAGAGCGTCATTGAAATGGGATTCATTTTGGTTGTTTCCATGTCTTAGCTATTGTGTATAGTGCCCACAGGATGGCCACGGGGTTTGAAAATTAATCTGGGGAACGTAATTTGGTGGTTACCAGAGCGTAAGGGGGTTGGGGGGTGGGGGATGAGGGTGAGGGGGATCAAATGTACGGTGATGGAAGGGGAGCTGACTCTGGGTGGTGAACACACAGTGTGATTTATGGATGATGTGATTCAGAATTGCACAACTGAAATCTATGTAATTCTACTAACAATTGTCACCCCAATAAATTAAAAAATAAAAATAAATAAATAAATAAAAATTAAAAAAAAGAAAAAAAAAAAAAAAAAAGAAATGGGATTCATGCCCTCACCCTGGCTTGACTTCTGAAAATGTTATTATCCCTCTCTAACAGTAGGTGGCACTACAAATGCAGGCAGTGACAAATGCATAAAACCTTTTCAGAGATTTGTGATTACCTGCTATTTAGAATGGGATTCATTTGTCTCTTCTGGGTGTCTTTGCCTGACTTAGCTTGAGGTAGAGGAAGAAAAATACTGAAGGGAGTAACACAGGGGGCGATTTTGTGCAAGAACAGGAATTCCAGCAAATGCTTCGGTTTTCATTTATATTTCTTTGATTAAACTTAGCATTTCAAAATTAAATTTTCTTAAGACTTTAAGTTTGCATTATAGATATTATTTTATATTTAATGCATAGTAATTGGGAAAAAGTGCTTTTTTGAATTTGACATGAGATCAAAATTTTTTTCAAACATCTAACATCATTAACTAATCAAATTGCCTTGGACATGTTAAACTACGACAATTCTAATACATTTGGATTGTCTTGACTGTCTAATTGCCTAAGCATACAGATTTTATTAGAATCACTCGAATACAGATCCAACAACATCTTACTAAGCACTGAACTTATAAATAAAATTAATCAGATTTACAAATGTAGTAGATCAAATTCTTGTAAGCACTTCAAATAGCTTGAGACCCAGACCACACACAGAGCATCATGATGATTCCCTCCTAATAGGACTAAGCCAGCTGTGTTGGTGTGGGCTCTTTTGCATTGTCACATTTTTTGATTGTCACGGGAGCAGAAGCTTTCTAAAATTCTGTCTTTTCCTCTGAAATTAATTAGTTACTTACATTTATATGATTGCAACCCAGTGCCTTCCCCCAAGTAATCAGTCCCCTAAATTCAAAGGGGATTTTCAAGTCCTTGGATTTAAAATCCATTTTTTGTAATTAGTATGTGATGGAATTCAGAACCTCTTTCTTGGGCTGGGGTTACATGTCTTTTCACTTTCATAATTTATGTGTCTCGCTCACCCCCACTTTAGACTCATTTCATTGACACCAGCCTGAAACTTCCTTTTTGTCCTATAGCAAGAAAGTACCTTTGTCTCACACTGAGTTCCTGACACCAGACACTGGAGTCAAGATAGGCAGTTTTGAGCCTTTGATCAAAATTGTGCCAGACATACAGTCTTAGCTGTTAGGTTATGGAATATGGTGACAGTCAGATGAATTCCTCTACTTTTCAGCTCACCTCTGCTTTCATTTTCATATTGTCTATTTGCCTACCATGACCAAATGAATCAGAGAATTTTATCTGAACCCAAAGTATCAGACACTGTCAGAGATCACAGTCACTCAATGCCATAGTTCTACATAGAAGGAATGCTGAGGTTCCTCTGTTGCCTTGCCCAAGGTCAATTAGCTGGAGAAGGGCAGAGCTGAGCTGGCACCCAGGGGTCATTCTCTTCCTCTGAAGCTCCATTGTATGTGATGTGAGTTTCTGATGGGGGCAACCTGTGTCTTATGTAGTTATAAGATGCAGGAAGTCATTTTATCTGATCCACTTATTTTATGGAAGAGAAATCAATAACCTCTAGCTCACGTAACTAGTGACCTTAGAAAACGACTTTGTTTTATGGACTTCAATGATAGCTACTTTTTTTAGAATAAGTACCATGCACCAGAACTGGAATTGCTGTTTTCATGTATAAAACAAACAAACAAACAAAAACTTTTACAGAATGTATTATTAACTAATTAAACATCTGAGGTAACTGAGACTAAGATGTTAAGTAACTTTCTCAAGGTGAAAAATAAAGTCAGAAATGAATTTCAGAAACATCTGCTCCCAAACCAGTGTTATTTCTTTGGCATCGGAAGGCCTCTTCATCGCTAGCATTTTTGTTTAGTTCTAGTGTTTCACCTGCTTTTTAAAAAAATATATGAGACATTAGAATTTTATTGTTCAATAAGAGTTTATTTCGGAATTGCTTTTTAAATTATCATCTTTTATCTGGGTGTATTACTGATTTTAAGTTAAATCTCAAATGACTGTTGGTCAGTGATTTATATGACATAGGTTCTAGATGGAGCCCTACAACTATGGTTTCTGTTTCTCTCCTTCTAGACAGAGTGAAAAATAATTTTGAGAGCCAATATTTTGGAAATACTTGATTTTAGGGGGTAGCCACTGCAATTGAAGGTATGCGATGTCAGGAGCCCAGAGGTAGGTGGTCCCAAGATAATGCAGTCTTGCTGGTAGGACCAGGGTTTGGTCCAGATTTTTGCTCCACAATCTGTGGTGTTTGCTTTAGTCCTCATGCTTCTGGCTTCAGAGTGGAAAGCTACACCTGCCAGCATCTCTACCATACCCCATACAAGGAGAAGGTCCAATTGTATCAAGAAAGCAGTTTTCCAAGGAGCCCCAGGCAGCAGACTTAATCTTTGTCTCTTTCCACTCCCATGAAGTCACCCTTAGACCGAATGATACTAGGGGAAGAGGATTGTGGGTAACTGTTGGCTGAAATAACCCACTGAAGATGAATCACCAAAAAAATCTCTGGGACTTAGAAAAAGAGTAGACAAAGGATGAAAACTCAATGACAAATCCTGAAAAGTATAAGCCTGTTATAGCCTCAGGATTTCAGCAGAGTCAGGAAATACTTCAGGGCCTGCCATGCTCCAGAGTACTATGCCAAGTTGGGGAAAAAGCTAAATCCACAAAGTGGGATCGGCTGCATCTGTCTCCCAGGGATTAGTGTTAAAGTACGCATATTTTCTCTTGAAGCGCCTTTAGAAATGAATCAAGTTAACCACTGACATATTAATTCTCAGTAAGTTCAATGTAGCAAATTTCTACTTCAAGTTTTGGAACCGATCTTTACATTTGGTTTACCACCAGTTGAAATAGTTGGCTTTCATTTATGCACATTGTTATATGAAGAAAAATATATACCTTTAAAACTATAATCACACTCTAGTGTTTCAAATGATGGATAGCACACGTATCGCAGACACTGCTAACTCCTTCCCAAATACCTGTTTTCTTCTTTCTCCTTAAACAAAATCACATTGTTGTCATTGTTGTTTTATTTTACCCTCTCAGACTTAACTAGGGGTGGCCACGTGACTCATTTCTGACTAAAGATTGAAGCCATTGAGTGAAACCCCCAACCCCCCCCAAAAAAATTAGATGTTTTTATTGTAGAATGTCATTAAATAGAGAAAAACACACAATGTGTATATTCAGTTTAGTAAATAATTATAAAGCAAGCCCCTGGGTAACCATACCTATCACATTTAAAATTTTTGTTTGGAATAGTCATCCATGTTTTTTGTTTGTTTGTTTGTTTTCTTGTCACTAACTCTTTTTTTTTCTTTAACATTTTTTATTAGTTTCAGGTACACAAAATAATGTAATAGTTAGACATTTATCATTTATATCCCTCACACAGTGACAACCCTCCTCCCCCATCCACTACCCCTCTGACATAGCACACAGCCATTACATTTCCACTGTCTCTATTCCTAATGCTGTACTCCACTTCTTGTAACTACATATATATATATAAAACTGTAGTTGACATTCATTATTGTTCAGCTTCAGCTTCAGATGTACAGTGCAGTGATCAGGCATCTACATCATCCCTGAGGTTTTTATGCCGATTTTGTCCATTTCTTTTCATTGTTGCAAGGCGTTCCATTGTATGAATATACCCTGACCTGTTTATTTGCCTATGTCTACTTTGTTTCTCATTTTGCTTCTTATTACACACTCTATGTATGTAAAACCTGGTGTATAGAAATCATTATATGCACTGATTAACTAAAATATTACATACTTAAGAGTGGAATTGCTGGATTAAGGAGTTATGGATACATTTAACTTTACTAGATGATATCAAGTTGTTGCAAACTGTTTGAAAGTGGTTGTCAGCATACTGTGTGATAGTTCCTATTGTTCTACATTCTCACTATTAATTGGCAGTGTTGCACTATTGCCAGTCTCATTGGTGTGTAGAAATAGATCATTACTATTTAAATTTTCTTAATTATTAGTTTGATCAGGTTTTCCTTGGTTTGTTGACTACGTATTAGTTTGCAAGGACTGCTGTGACAAAGTTCCACAAACTGCATGGCTGGAAGAGAAATTGATGGTCTCGTGGTTTGGAGGCTAAAAGTCTGAGATCAGGAATCAGCCAGGGTGGGTGGGTTCCTTCTGAGGGCTGTGAGGGAGAACGTGCTCCGTGACTCTAATTACTGCTAGTTCACCAGCAAATCTTTGTCTGATTTCTTGTTTTGAGAGGAAGGTTAAGACCAAAATTTAAAAATTTATCCATGGAGCGCCAAAGAATAATTTTCATGAAAAGCAAACTGGCATAAAAGATTCCTGGAAATGTAGCTTTTGCCTTTTTGAAACGTGACCATGTTAAATCAATTACATAAGAATGCAAGAATCTCTTCCTGTGCCAGGGATGAAAGGGTTGTCTACCTGCCCCAGATGCTTAGATCTTTTACTTCATAGGAGAGAAGATTTCAGAGAAGTGGGTGATGATTTGTGCTTGATCCCAGACACAACCAGTCACCTCCTGAATGACAGCACCACTAAGCAGGTGAGTTTGCTCCCATTTCTTCTCTTTCCCTTAATCTTCCTCTCAGCAGAGGGCCATGGAAAAGAGCTAGCATATGTTCAGGAATTTTTCCTTTGTCTGAGTCCTCCAGTTATTCTAAACTGATATGCTAGCTGAATTCAGCTTAATAAATAAGTCTAGGCACCAATAATCAAACTATTTTCAGATTGGTGTAAAATCATCTATGATAGGAGTGAGTCATTTCTCTTAAAATGCCTTTTTGTCATCGATTGGGAAATTATTAGGGTTAATTTTATACACAGATTCAGTAATAACAAAACTCATTTATTTATTCATTCATTTAAATTTCATTTAAAAATTGATTGTCTGCCTATTTTCTGCCAGGCATTGTTCTCATTGCTTCGGCTACTATTTCCCGATATGACATGACTCACTTCAGCTATTTCAAGTACTTACTCAAATTTCATTTTCTCAGTGAGACATTCCCTAACTCTTTGTAAATTGCAAACTACCTTACTCCTGATTCCCTCTTTCGTGTTTTATTTTTTTAATATATCACTTAATATGTTTGGTAATTGCTTTTTTAAATTCGGTACCTACACATTAGAAAATTTGCTCTTTAAAGAAATGAATGTTTGTATGTTATGGTATTGCTATATCCCAAGGGTGAGTGTGTGTGTGTGTGTGTGTGTGTGTGTGTGTGTGTTAGATCTTGTAAGGCCTTGTGATTTATTGTAAGGGTCTTAGATTTTACCCTATCTAGATGAAGAGCCATTGGAGGGTTTTGATAAAGGAGTGACAGGATCTGAGGTACATTTTAAAGAGATTGCTCTGACTGCTTTATTGAGAGTAAACTACAGGGTCAGAGGGAGTGGTTAGGAGGCTAGGGAAACAATTTAGGGAGGGAGATGGTGGTGGTTTATACCAGATTGATGGTGATGGAAGGGATTATCAGTAGATAGATTTTGAAGGCAGTGCCAACAGCATTTGCTGTGGAGTCTGGGAGAGAAGAGTTGGCAATGGTGCATAAGAGAAAAAAGTCAAGAATGACTAGAATTTTGTCGGATGCAAGCTGAAAGATAGAGTTGCCACTAAATGAGATAGAGAAGATTGTGGGTAGAGTAGATGTAATGAAGATGAGCAATTAGTTTTTGACTACATTTTTATGAAAAATCATATAAGCTATCCCAGTAAAGCTATAAGTAGAATGTAAAAGTCTAGAGTCTGTAAGGGAGGTCTGGACTGCTGTGGGAATAATCAGAATAGAGATAAAATTTAACGTCATGAAACTGATGAGTGTGCAAAGAAGAGAACAGATGTAGAAAAGAGAAAAATGTCTAAAAACTTAAGCCCTTGGGTGCTCTAAGGATAAAAATTAGAGAGAAGAAGAAGACCCACCAGAGAAAATATGACCAGTGCTTTAGCGATAAAAACAAGAATGTATGTTCTGGAAAGCAAATGAAGAAAGAATTTCAAGGAAGAGGGTCTGTGAATAGTATCCATTGCTGCTGGTAGGTTAAGTATGCTGAGAATTGACCATTGTTTTGAGTTAGCAATATGGAGGTCATTGGAGAGAGGATTTAGAAGAAAAAGGAAGAGAGGAAACAGAGATGGTGAGAACAAACAACGCCTTATGGAAGTCTTGAAAAAAAATGAAGCAGAGAAATAATGTTTTGTGGTTATAGAGTGTTTAACAATCTTCAAAGTAATTTCTCATTTCTTGTTTCCGTTGAAACTCTGCATAAGACAGGGAAATAATTTTCCATTTTCATAATTAGGAAATTAAATCTTAGGAGGGTGAAGTGTCTTGGACATTATTATGCAGCTCGCAGATGACAGAACTGGAAACAGAATCCAGTTCAGACTTCTAGTCCAAACTGTTCTAGAACGCACAGTGCATATGCCATCCATGGTGACAATAAATCCCGCCTGCTTAATGGTTCTGCTCGAGGCCATGCACAGCTGGGCTCATTGTACGTCTTAGTCCACTAGCTGATGTTTCGCAGGTTGATGAAGTAATTTGTTTGTTCAGCTCCAGGAACCCTGTGGGTGTTCGATATGTGTTAATTCATTGATTGATTCTCAGAGGAGAGTTGTAAATCCCAGCATGTTTTCTTTATTGAAGGATATAATCACAATTCACACATAATCACTAGAATCACATATTTACTCCTCAAACTGAGATCCTTTTGATTTTCTCAGTGACAGCTGGGGACCTCATTTCAGTTGATGCTTGTAGTGTAGAGTCATCCAAAGGGCCATTATTGTCATAACTAGCACATAAATTTAATGTAATGTTTATAGCTGGGAGAGGAAGTTATTCAAACTCATAATATTCTTCCTTGGCCCCATGTAATTTATTTTTACAGGAAACTAGTTAAGTCCAAATTAATGGCCATCAGATATGGATGGGATGTTTTCCAGAGATATGTGTAAATATGCATTTATGTCCTTATGTTACAAACAAGGCTTTTATGAGAGTCCATCAGACCACCAAGTGAAATTGCTGGCTAAGTTTTTATGTTGCTGTACTCCAGCACAGAGAGAAGAAGCCATATATATATTCCTGGAATGAAGGGGTCAGTGATACTGCGGAAATGTTTTAAAATGATAAATGATAATGGTATTGAAAAATAAACAGAATTATCCCCGTAAAGAATTGGAGAGAAATACATGAGGCCTTGCCACGACCCTATGGGTTCCCAGGTGCTAAGATATGAGTACTTGGACCTCACAACGTTGTAGAGGCTTGTAGTCTACCTCAGAGAACCATGGTAGAAATATTTCAGTGGAATTGCACTATGAGTGGGGTCAGAGAGCTGAAATCAAAGAGCTCTCCTCAGTTTCTAAATAGTTGGAGAACGAGGAGAGTGCGTATTAGAAGTCTGCAAGCACACAGGTTCGGGAAGAATTCCTGACCACTAGTGATGTTCATGACACTTAAAAGGGAGACAGATGTTTGCTTGAAAGAATGTCAATGTCCACATGCAATTCACAAATATCATGTTTATGTGGCTTCTATAATCATCTATACATATGTAAACATACATCATATGATTATGTATTGTTTTCTATGTGTGTAGCTCTTTATATTCACAGTCCTAGTAGAGGGGGTGTGAGTTTCCTGGGCAAGAACTGTTAATTTTTTTCTTTGCTTGAGTAATGTAAGTCTAATTCTAAGCTCCTATGCCACCAATCTCTCTCACTACATCCTAAATAGTCCTCCAGGATTGTGCAGAGTTCTTGGGGTTTTATGCAAAGCAGATATTTGAGATCCACACTGGCATCCACACTGGTTCCCGCTCAGATGCCCATTGTTTATCATCCGTCTTGGTCCTTTGAAGTCCAGAGCCCGGGTGCTCCTTTACAGGCTGCAGCACGGGGTCGTGGCAGGTACTGCAAGTGCCAACAACCCCCGGGCACCACCAGAAAGCAGCGCGTTCGCATTCCTCTTGCTTACTGGCTCCATCCTCTTTCTATCCTGGGAGAAACCGGGTTCTTTCTTCTCACTCTTGCTCTCTTCTCACAAAGATCCTTCTCCCCTCCACATTCTGGAAGCACATGTCTTTCATGAGCGTAGGCTTTTCTAAAGCACAAGATAGACTGGGTTCATACTGTTTCTACGATCTACCAGTTCGATTACAAACTACCCGCTTGGAGGCAGGGCAAAATAACCTGCCATAAACTGCAAGGTAGAGAGAGGATGAACTTTGCGAATCCAGTATATTAGATTTTCTAGGAATGCTTGGTGAGATTATGAGATGAAAGGAATATCCCATAGATTAGTTCTGAGCTCTCTATGGCAATAATATTTGACTCAAAGGCTGTGTATTTTTGTTAATCCCCTCACAATAACTTTACTATAGCTCCCTTTAAAGTGTCTTTACTTTTTTTTTTTTTTTTTTTTTTTGAGGTTGTGGGGCATGGGGAGAAGCAAAAGAAGAATTCCAAGGACATAGAATGTGAGCATGGGAGAGGGGATGGGACGGTCACAGAGTTTTTGTGTCCAGTTACTTGCTACTGAAATCCTAGAATGCGGTGCTATAGAAGCGTGAGTTGGAAAACTCACTTGGCATTTCTTCCTTTTGCAATGCGTTTTCAGGTGATAAATGATAAGAGCCAAAAGGGAAATGGAGAAAATGGAAACTGTTACAAAATTAGAGAAGGATGAGGTAAAGAATTTTCTAACCTCTCTAATCTTTTGGGAAAAAAAAAATGCTGCTGTGAGTTGTCTCTCTGTAGCCTTCCTTTTTGTCATCTCACTTCTCTTCCTCCTCTTTCTTTTGCTACACACACACACACATACACACACACACACACACACACAATCTCTCTTTGCTCCTATCCTCCCTGTCACACTGCTATCTATCTCTATCTTCCCTGATTTCTAGAATCTTTCAACTGTACTAAGTAGTCATAGTTTTACTGTAATATATTTCTGAACACTAAACTGAATAATAAAAAATAAATTCTTAACTTGCAGAATTCTAAATACCTTCTCTATTTTTCTATGCTTTGGTTTTAACCAAATCTTCAACCAAGTGGATGAGAAATCCAAATAGAAGGACCCAAATGTGTCTGGATCTTGTTTTATTAGCTTGTAGACAGACAAATTGCATACTTTCTTCATGTGGAAGAGAAAACTAACTCCAAACTAACATTGACCAAAAGCCAAACGTGGTTGAGGCAGGCAACCTTCAGTTGATCTCGAACAAAGCATTTTCTTATTCCTATGTATTGAACCACTACAATCAAACTGAGATAAACCTGACTGATTTTAATTTGCTTATCTTTCTTTTTTAATGACAAGGAGAGTTCCCAACAGATCCTGCTCAGAAAAATGTGTAACGTCATTATGTAAACATTTTATTCCTTGTTTCTCCTAATATTTGTTTTTCCTAATGCAAGCTGATTCACTAATCTTTCTAAATAATGCTTTAAAGAAAGAGGTCTTATATAATCTGGGAAATGTTCTGCATAAGAAGGTGGGGATGCAATTTTACTATGAACTGTAGAGAAATTTAGGCACAAGTCAATCGGTCATAAAATTTTTTGAGATCATGATCCATTCTGGGACACAAGAGCATTTTCATTTAAGAACCACAGTGTATGTTCATTTTAGTTAAAATTCGTTTCAAGCAACACAATTGAAGAAACCCATAGTGGTTGGCAGTATGGTGATGAGGAAATTGGCCAGGTAGGTGGGGAAAGAGTAGGTGCATATAGTTGGATGGGGTGGGAGAGAGAACATCAGTGGGAAGGAGGCACATTATCAGCTCAGAGAATCCAGATTGTGGAGTTGAGTGCTTATATGCTTATTTTCTCCTCTGCCACTTTATGTGAGAGATTTCAGGCCATTTACAGAGAATATATAATAATGTACTAGCACAGTGATTCTTAAACTATTTGTGGTAAAGAGACAGCTTTCTTTCTCTGTCTTACTCCCTTCCCCACCTCTCCCCCCTCACTCCTCTCCCCACCTTCTGTCCCTCCTTCTTCCCTCCTTCCCCCACCTCTTTCCCACACCAACACAGACTTCTACTTTTGAAAAAACAATAAGAATGAATTACCAGAAAAATGAAATATAAAGAAAACACCGAAACCAGCCTCTTCCTTTTTCAGCCGGTTGAGTTCAGTAATTATATGCCTAGATGTTATGGGTGATGCCAAATTGCTCTCAATTTTAAATGCTTACTCTCAATTTCTGCACTGATTCTGCCACGGACCATGCTTTTAGTAGCACTGTACCACTCAAATATAAATTAAAACAAACAAAATGAAGCTGACAGACAAGTAATAACCCACAGCCCCCAGAAAGACACATATTAGAATAGGATGTGTCCCTGCTGAGTTTGCTCTTGTACTTGGTTTTTAACTCCATTTGCATGTATATAAATCCCTGTGCTTTATATGCAGTAGTAGTCACTATTTTCTGGTTTGTAAATGTTGGAAACTTAACTAAACTGATTTCAGTTGGAAAGGCGTTAATTTACGTAAGTCCTAGGAAGACCATAATTATTACTCATTTCAGAGATTCTTGGAACCCAGTGATGTGGTTATCACATAACCTCCATTTTCTTTTCCTTCTTCTTTATCCACAAGCTTCTGAATGTATTGGGGGAGAGGAAGCAGGTGCAGGAAGAGCACCTGGACTTGGTTAAATGGACACTTCACCAGTGTTCGAGTAGCCCTGTGCTAGACATAAGGGGTGTCATGATTTAGAGGGAAGTGCATGTTCAGGGCCTTCACCCCACTCTAGGTTCTCAGTTTCTGAGATGTGCGGAACTTGGATCTCACAGCTCCGTGTAGAGGTGCCAGAGTTTTGGAGAAAACATGGGACTGTAGGCTTGTCAGGGGCTTGGTGTGGAATGAGAGGCGTGTGTGCTGTAAGGACATGGAGTGGGGCTTCTGCAGCAGGATGACAGCCAGGAGACATGGCTGACTGTGACAGGGGACTGTCAGCGTCCAGGAGAGTTCTAGCACCTGTGCCCTGCAGGGCATGGACAATGAGCTAGAACATTAGCTACCAAGCAAACAAGGAGATGGTCTTGCAGAGGCAGTCACAAAGGAGAGCACTCTGCCACCCTCGTCTCTTGTCCTTACCCAGATCCAGAGAGGACAGAGTCAAGAAAAGCCAGAGGCCCTCCCTCCACTCAGAACCACTGGGAACTGCAAGTGCCACGTGGGCTGATGGGGTGGGGAGGACAGCTGCACTGGGTACAGGTGAAAGCATTCAAATAAATAGCATGGAGTCTTAGAAGCTGAATGAGACAAAGTGATAACATGTGACTGAAAACTTAGGAAATTAGGCTGAGATATTGCCCAGGAAAATGCAACCTAGCAGGAAACAGTGGCTTAGCAACTATTGGGAAAGGAGAAACCTGTTTGTGTTTACACCGTAAGCGTTGAGACGCCTTAATAAAATGGTTACATAATTAATCACTGTGGCTGCTACGTTGAAAGATTAAGAAAGCGCCACCATAGATGTGGAGAGGCCAGTTTGGGCAGTATTTTAGAGTGACCTGGGTGAAGGATGATTGTGCCCCAGGCAAGGATTATAACAGTAGTTACGGGTACCACGGGGATGTACTTTGCAGATAGAATCGACAGGACTTGCTAAAATATTAGATTTTTATGGTGGGAAGAGGAAAGGATCCCTCTTGGTTTTTTTTGGCTTGGGAGAGGGGATGGATGATAAAGCCTAGTAAGAAGGTGCAAAAGGCTGGAGGAAGAATTTCATCAATGTTGGGGGGCTACAGTCAAGTTTGGGACCTGCTAAGATAGAGATGTTTACAAAGCATCTAAATGTAGATGTCAAGTATTCAGCTAAATATTAAAGTCTAGCGCTCAGAGGTCTTCACCTCTAGGTATATCATAAAAGTGCAAACCATTATTTGGAAGGATCTGCACCCAGTTAGATAAAAGTAGAATGCAGTTTATACAGTTTCCTCAACCTGTCTTTTTAACTCCTTTCTGTTGAATTGTTTTCCCTCCGCTTGAATGGAGAAATCTCATATGTGTGTGTGTGTGTATATATATATACATATATTTATTTTTTTTCCCCCAGATTAGTGTCAGGCTACATAAAAATTCATTGTATTTTCCAAGCTATTAAAGTTCCAGATACTCATCCAATGTGACATCTCTGCTCTCTCCTATCTGTCCCATATTTGGACTCTGAGCCCTACAGTAGTGTCTGCCTTCGATGTTTATGACTGTTCTGGGCCTCTGCAGGACTCCAAGGAGCTTTAGTCATAGAAGAGAAATAACTGGTATGATTGAAATGCAGCATCGGTGCCCTCCGGGGAGGGTGGAAGTGAACGGCAGCTATCCACCGAGCCAATTCCTGCAGGAGTCACTTCATTCCTGGCAAGGAGTCTTCCTGAGAAGGGCCTGTTTTAGGACAGCTCATGAAGTGCACATTTGACAGCTGGAAAACATACATCTTCACCCTGAGTTTGAGAGTTTGCAATCCATTCCACAGCAACCTTCTTTTCTCTATCTCTAGAGCTCTTTATGTGTCCCTCGAGGGAGTCTAATACTAGTCCTTATGTGTTTCAAAAATTGTTCAGCTAAATGTTTAGTTAGTTGTTTCACTAAATGGTTCCCACAGATAAGAGGGGAGTACCCACCAACCCTAATGTCTGAGTGGAGAACATGGAGGAAATCTCTAGCATACTGACAATTTCCTCCAAAGAAACCCTATACTACTGGCTGCTGCAAACTCCCATGGATCCACTGCCTTCCTTTGTATATTCTGAAGGGAGGCAATGGGCTAATGCTAGTAGTGCTGGTTTCACAGTCCCCCAGCATGACTTCCCCAAGTGATTAGGTCTCTTCTCTAGGCTTTGAAGGTCCTTGCAAAGAATTGTGTTGTTCTCAGCCTCTGGGGCTGGGGAACTTTATAGTTCTCATAGTGTTATGTAGATGCAGGCATCTTCTGCACAGAGATAGCATTTAGACTATAGGACTACCTGAGAAAATTTAGAAAGAGAGACAGAGAAAATGAGGGGCCCATCTAATGCTCTAAGGAGCACCAATATTCAGGAGTAAGGTTGAGGAGGAATCTGCAGAGGTGTTTAGGAGGGGATGAAGACAGAGATGAGAGGAAAAATAGATAATATTACATTATTTTAAAGAATAAAAGGTACAGTTCCCATCTAGATCCTTCTCTACCAGACATGAAGTTTGCTTTTGCTGTTGTTCCTTGACAGATGTAAATACATTAGTCAATGTTGGGATGTACTGTAATTTATAATAGGATTAAAAGCATTGGTGAACCAAATATCATAAAATGACCTTTTAAATAGAAGTAAATTGCTTTTAGTTAATTTGATCAATAACAAATTCTAACCAATGGAAAGTACTAGAGAGAATATTTTAGTTTTAAAGTTTTGTGGGGCAAGAAGGAGAATTTAAATAAGAATGCAAAAATTAAAATAAAAACAGAAAACCCATCAATCAGCCAAAAAAAAAAAAAAAAAAAAAAAACATTGGGAAAGCAGCCAGTATTCATTTTCACTCTCATATCTAAATACTAGAACATAATAGCTGGTTCTTTTATTTGGTTTTAAGAAGTTGACATTTGAGCTGAGACATCCATTTCTAGGCTGAAGTAGAATAATCATATTGTACACTGACATTTTTTACTGTTCAAATACATTTCAAAGGAGTAATCTTAAAAATATTTGGAATGAGTGAATATATAAATGAATTAAAAACATATGTAATAATGTACTGTTGATATAAGAGCATCCAAACCTGTAGAAAAATTTTATACGAGTTTGTTAGTTTATTTGAGCCAAACAGAGGTTACACCTGTAAGCAAGATTTCAACAGACTGAAAAAAAAATGCTTCCCAGAATGACTGTTTGCAGTTTCTTTTATGCATCTTAAATTAAGGCGGAAATGTAAGGAAGATTCCATAAAGGTGGGAGAAACCAAGATGGGGATTGGATTACAGGACAGTTAACAAGATTATGTGCTCTCTTGAGTGTGGTTAAACCTCTGAGAGGTCTGAAAAAGAGGCTTTCAAAGGTGTGTTAACCTAGATGCACAGAATGAATGGATAGGGCTTGCTTAAGGCAAAGATAAACCTTTTTCTAAAGAAGCTATAGGCCTGGGGAGTGGCTACCCACCATGCCTGGTTAGGAATTTATGATCAGCTACCCTGTGAGGTTACTTACCTTCGTTTAGATTTATTACAGTGCCCCTTTTTCATCCTCAGTACCATCCCCCAAACAGCATGAAAATTTGAGAATGTATGGAAAGTCAAGTTACTCTTTCTCCACCTGCTTTCCAAACAAGGCATCATTTTTTAGGTAAGGAATGTGCTATAACTTATCCTAATATAATCTATGCTCTAAAAATATTTTAATTATAAATTTTGTTTTGACTTTGCAGTTCAAATTATTTTAACTTCTGGTGGAGACAACAATTGTGTATATAATTTTAAAGGGAGGTTTAGCTGTTAGGGTTAAGAATTAATTTTTAGATTTGTTTAGTTTCAGTCTTTCCCTAAAATAATTTTATAAAGACTCAAAAGTAAGACAAAAGGACTTGAATGATATTTTATGCATTACTGGAGCAACAATTATTGTCTGTGAATTTATTTTGGGCTAAAAGATCAATTTTTTGCTGTTTTCTAAACTCTGGTAAACAACTTTATACCTTGGAACCTAGAAATTTTAATTAACACATCAACTCTTTTTCTGAGCAGTGGTAATAAGAACTTTGCCAAGTAGAAAAGGGGTTTTCTGGCACAAAGATATGCCTTCTTAATCATATAAAGTAGTAATTATTTTCATTCAAGGCTATTTTTAAGTTGTTTGCACCTACTTTCATGTTTGTGAAAATCAGTCCTGGCCACAGTGAAGCTGGATCTAACTAGATAGATCTAACTAGATAGATTAGTTAATAAAAATCACTAATGGCTTGCTCTGATAAACTTGAACAGAAACAAAAAACTGTTTTCTTTAAACTTCTTCATCGTAGGAATTCACATTTAAAACATCATTATCCTTTGTTCTCAAGCCACTCATTTGCCAGTGGGACAGCTCAGTTTACTTCTACAGATTCTGTACACTGGAGATGTGCTGCCCTGGAGCCAGTCATCCAGAAAGCGTGGCTAGACTTTTAGTCTCGGAAGAGTAGATCCAGGCACAAGCAGTATATTGGAGGGGGTTCTGGTCAGTGCTTAGTCCACCTGGATGGTTCAGTTGCGAGAAAATGAGGAAGCAGAACCATGTCACAGAGTTGTTTATTAGCAATGGAACCAGGGTCAGTGTCCCCTATGGTTGCTAGGAGTCACTCAAGTGTCAAGTCACAGGGAGTCAGGGATACCACACTCACAGGCTACAAACAGCCAAGAGTGTGGGTAGAGCAGCAATTCTCAAAGGATTATGGGATCTTCTGGTCACTTTTTGTAGTTTTATTTAAGTTTTTATATGTTTACAAGTAATTGCATGTGCAAATTAAAATACTCGGAATGTATAGATGGGTACATAATGAAAGGTAAGTTCTTCTCCAAGCCGTCAGCACCCTGCTCCAGAAGAAACCACTGTAACAGTAGCTGGTGCATCCGCCTTCCAGAAATGGTCTATGCCTGTGTGAGTAATCTTGTACATGTGTATAAAGACAGTAAAATATACAAATTGTATCATTTTGCTCTTTCTTTTCATTCAACGACATATCTTGGTGTTCATTCTTTATCAGTGCGTAAAGAGGTGATTTATTCCTTTTAATGACTTCTGCTGTCTTTTCATTCTATTAATTAAGGCTCAGCTTAACTTTATTTCATCTAACTCATTTCACTTACAGAATCTTTGCCTTATATTTAAATAAAATCAGATGCATTAAGTATCTAGGAAAATATCTGGCATGGAGCAGGCTCTTCTGCTTCTATTTGTGTGACATTAAGGAAGTTATTTAATTTCTCTAAACTACAGTTTTCTCACCTATATATTAGAGATATAATAATAATAGAGATACTATAAGAACAGATCTACTATCTACCTGGATGATGTGGCCAGTATGACTGGCTGTCTATCCAATGTGTGCTCTGTCTTTCAAAGTACAAAGTCATTTCTGGGAAGAAGCTGTCTAGTCAGAGACTGCATTTCCCAGCTCCCGTTAGATCTAGTGTTACTATGGAACTAAGTTTTGCCAATGGGAGATAAGAAGTAGTAATACCTATCAATTCAAAGCAATTAAAACCATAACTACGTACTAAAGCATATCATTGGAGTAAAGATTAAATTCAATAAAATAACTTAAGGAAAGCATTAAGGCATAGTAGTGCTAAGTAGCATCTATTATTAATATTATAACCCGATGGCTCTCCATATGAATAACTCATAGTTTTTCCTGTACCGGCTTTAATAAGGACACAATACTGGGTCAGGCGCTCCAAAGTCAAGTGTCAAGAGCACTTCGGAGAAGCATTAAGGAGCAATGCAGATTTTAATTGAAGAAACAAAGGAGTGAATTTACATTGCACACCTCATAGCAATCAACTTATTAATAATCTCCATCAGACGTTCTTTCTCCAAGAGTGATCCTTTAGCCAATAGGTATACCAGTCAATAGTCTTTCTTTCTTGATGATTTTCCTATAAATTTCTGAATTATTCACTAGTGGCCCAACAAATTCAGATTCCACCTAAAACTTACATGACCTCACTTAAAGAACTACTCTGGCTAACTGGACCTACCCTCCATAAAAGGCAATTTATCAGCAATACATTTACTTGCCTTTTGAGAGTTACTCAAGTTGCCTTTTGAGAGTCTCAGCTCTTATTTAATGATATTATTAAAATATTCATCCAACAAAAGTGAGACTTTACCTAGAAGGAACTTTTTATGCTAAGGAAAATAAGATTCATTTCTCTTACTCCCAATTGGAATTATAAAGAGGTGTCTCATTTGACTAATTGCATTCAGGAGATTAGGAAATACTCTCCTCTTTTAGACTAGAATCAACTGGCCTAGAGAAAGCTCTCAAGGGAATCCTTGAGTTATCCCATTAAAGGCAACAACTGTCAGACAGCTACAACTGTCCTTGTGAGATTCACCATGTCTTTTGCTTCTGACCCTCTCTTGGCAACCCTTCACCCTTCTCTATGGAATGTACTTGATGGCCTCTGACCCTGCATATGCTGAATTTGGTCCCAATGACATATTTCTCCTCCCTGTCCTATCTTGGGCAATTCCACCTTTTTATTCTTGCTCATGTCCCCTTCTCTAGGCCTCTGCATTATAACTCAGCTTCAGAGACTTCCCATTTCACTGAACCTCTGGGACACTTGAATTCAATCCCTGGAACCCTGAACACCGCAGCCCAGTTTATGTGTAGCTGATGACTTTGTTCTTTCAGAAGTTGCCATCCTAATGTCCAACGAATCTGGGTCTACCAATAGGTTGTGGTACACAAAAGGAAGGTGGAAAGATATGGACAATCTCTGTGACTAACCAGGGTGCAAGTGTGAAGAAAACTCCTTGAAAGTGTTTTGGAAGAATGGAAACATGTTCAGTAACTGTCTACCTCCAACATACTGTAAAATCCCTTAGGAGATGAACTTTGTCTGAATTATTTCCTGAAGTCTCCTAAGAATCTAGCACAGCACTTTGGATACATCAGGCCCTCAATGTTTGTTAAATACATAAATGATATAGATAACCCAGAAGTAAAAGATTACCTGGTCAAATATATAGTATTTTGCAAAACCAAATCCGTATTCCATATTTAAGAAAATATAGCTAAGTAGTATCCAATAATTGCTATTAAAGAACAAAATTTGAAGATCTAATTGGTTTTATTAAGTCATTCATGGATCAGGAAACATCCCATTTTGCAACTAGAAGGGACTTTGAGGGGTTGTACAAAATGGAAGGTTTTTGTAGGCAGAAGGGTGTGGTAGGGGAGGAGTTGTTAGCAAAAGAAAAGAAAGGATTATTTTTAGACCAGGTCATCTTTGGGGGCAAAGGAATGCCAGGGGTTTTATCTGGCAAATTACCTTACTAGTCCCCAATCAGGGAATTCCAGACTGATTAATTTAAAAGTCCTCTCCTGGGAGAGGCTGAAGCTCCTATTAAGTCCGTTATTAAGTTTTAGCTTGGTGATGTGGCTTAGCAAAAGTGACTCCATTTTGGCCTGTTGCTTTCTTTTTTTAGGGTTACTAACTTTGTATATTTAGACAAGATACTCTTGAGGCTCACCTTCTTTATTTCTAAAATGAAGCTAACGGTAGAGTGAAAGAAATTGCAACATCATTAAAGCACTATCTGAACGTCAGAGACTATTGTTTTTTTCTCGTATTGGCAATACGAGGTTGATAATCTGGTTGTTACAGTCTGAGGATATTAATCACCTGGAAGTTTGTTGCATTATAATAAAAGTAATGTGTTTCAGTGAGTACTTTATAGGCGCTCATCTCCCGGCTTGCTGCCCCTGAGATGCTGGGCACAAAAGGCATTCCTTACCTTTAAAATGAGGATAATGCTGATCTGCTTCCCTGTTAGGTTACATGTATTAATTCAAGGATGTGTATCAGTTCATCTATCCTAAGATTTTTCTTGTCCTGGAGCAAGAATGTGTCTGTGGTTAAAAGAAACGAGCAATTCTTTTAATCTGTTATCTGTGTTTTAGATTTTAAGCCTGCTGTTTTATATCAAAATGTAGAAACAAATGTTAAAAACTTTATGAAGTTTATTTAATGCAGAGATGAAAACTCAAAATTAAATAGTTCCGTATTCTGTTCTTGCTGTTAATAAATCCTCGTTAACTTCATAAATAAACTATTTCCTGAACTAAAAGAAACTTAAGTGTACTGTCACAACGTATTAAAACCAAAAACTTGTAATGGTTTTTATCCGTATAGGCTGAACCTGAGGATACTTCCATAACTAATAAGTAGCTCTAAAATGAAGGTCATTTCATTATAAAGTGAAGATTTAGATTAGTAATGGGCAATGTCTTCCAGGAAGCACTCAAATCCCAAATTCTTTTTATTCCACCAAAGTTGCTAGAGAATTTTACATCCCTGAATAGCCTCCCTTACCATAGCAATGGAGAGGACAGTGGAAAACCTCCCTCCTCATAACTATGAAAGCTTCATGCAAAAAGGAACACCCTAGTCTCCTAAGACTAAAGGTCATTTCTTACGGAATGTTTCAAGATAATGGATAATGACGGAAGTCAAATTTCAAAAGTGTTTCCCGAAAACTGCTGTTAAAAAACAAAATTCAACAGAGTAAAATTTAAAGAACTTATTGGCTTTATTCAAAGTTTCATGAATCAGACACCATCCCATCTAGCAAATAGAAAGGAGCTCTGAGGAGCTGTACAAAATGGAAGGCCTTCATAGGCAGAAGGGAGCAGGAACAAGGAAGTTATACTAGCAAAAAGGGGGTGGGTTGTGGCAAAATCAACTTCCTTTAGGAGATGGCAGGGCTCTCTCAGGCAGATTATTACCTAACTAGTACTGACCAGGTAATGCCAGATTGACTAGTTTAAGAGTGCATTCCTGGGGGAGGCTGAAATTATAATTAAATTAGGTATTAAATCTCAGTTTGGTGATGTGGGGCTTAGCATAAGTGACTCAATTTTGGGCCTGTAGTCTTTTTTTTTTTTTTTTTTAGGCACTGTGCTAGGCTGAGACTTTGAACAGGGGCCAGCAGCACCAGAACCCCTGACCCCAACACAGGGAGAAAGATAGGTACTCTAAACACTGTATCTTCAGTATACACAACTCTCATACTGCTTATAGATTTGATTATTTCATATGTTCCAGTATTTTCTTATATAAGTCAATCTTATGTTGTAATGCTTCCTCGTAAGAAAAGCTATGCTTAGTGAAATAATTCCCACAGAAGAACAATACTAAAGTTGATATCCCAGCCTTTATGTCATGGAGTGACCATAACAAGGCTCATACGTATTGCAAGCAGCACTGAGATGTCCCATGGAAAGCTTGAGAATGCGGGAAATAAATCTGCCTTCTGTGAGTTACAGTAGTGAAATTGGCAATAGTAAATAATAGATGTGAGAAGAAACCAATAGATTGTCTATAATTGGATAATGAAAGGATTTTGAAAAGTATTTTACCTCTGAACTGGGGATAGAATTTGATTGTAACTTAATAGCAAACTGCCTAGTCAAATTTGTTATATCCTCTCCAGGGAAAGAGAACAGAAGAGAGTAAAGATTAAAAAAAAAAGGCTGGGTTCTCTTTTCTGGGTATATGGTGCATTTTAAATATACAAAGAAATCCCTCCTATTGCATATACACAACTGGTACATATTTCTCAATTTAATAAGAAAATAACATTAAAAACATAACTAAAAATGAAAAACAATGAAGTATAATGTGCCATGGTCTACTCCAGATGCAATGTTCCCTTGTGCCAGTTTTATATTATTTGGAATCCTAGTGAATATTCTTTTGCTCTCTAGATATACAAGAAAGAGTGATCCCTTTCTGGTCACAAGAAATTGATGTGCTCCATTAAAATTTAATAGTCAGCCCAATGTATGTGTGTCTATATCTTATAAGTTTCAAGTAATGTGAGTCAATTGAGCTCAGTCGATTCTGAGAACTGAAGTCTGAGAATTTGACCATGTTTTATTGTAAAGTCTAAAGATAATGCTACACTTAGAGGCCTCTTCCTAAACTGATAACTAGAGTTATTTTGATAACATCCCAATCTCATTGCCTCCCACTTTTATTGTTACTTTTTTTTACCTTTATAAACATTTGAGTGGTATTCAGCTTCTATTACATGCACCATATACCTGACACAAATGATCGACGTCATAGATAATTCACCAAAGTGAACGAAGACTCTTGCTCTCTTCTCTTTCCCAGAAGAACCTGGGTTGGAAAATAGTCCCAGCTTCTCTATGGTCTGTAAAGAGCTAGATGACGAGAAATGGCTTCCAGTTTACATTCAAATTCTGCTCGTGGAATATTGACTAATGTAAAGCCAGCTCTAACCATCTCTGCCTAATTCCACTGCTTTGCCCGCCTACTGCCAGCTTCTCAAGGTTGGGAACGGTGCCTTCATCAACTGACATTTCTCAATTCTTGCCCACTTCCCAGTCCATTGGAATTTTGTACACACGGTGCCTAAGCAGTGCCCCTGTCTCACAACCAGTTTTGAGTTCAGGCGGTCAGTCCAGATGGTCCCGTTCCTTATGGTTTATCCTCTCAAGAGCCTCGTTATCTTTACTTGCCTTTACAGCTATTGGCCTCTTTGAGCTCACCCAAGTTCATCAGTCAGGATCAGTAACTTTGAACTGCAAAAGAAATGAGGTCTAATTCATCATGCCATTCTCCCCCGAAGGCTCCATTTACCTCTATTTTAAATTCATGGAGGCAAAGAGATCTGTAGGGGAGACAAACTTTATGATCCCTATGAGAGTAACTAAAACTCAGGCTCTTGGCAAGTAAAACTAAGCAAACTTACAATAAACAAACTAACTCCTCCCTTTAAATTCTTTTCCCTAAAACAACGCCTTATAATCCAAAAGACCTCTTACGTAGTTCTTCCTAGAACAGAAGGAATCGGCCCCACTGATGTCGCCACAGAAAACTTTAGCAACTTTAAATGTTAGCTTCAGCTTCTCTCCCTCCAAGAAATAATTGAATTTTGATCAATATCCAGAAATCCATTTCATAACTTATCTAATGCAATCCTCACAAGAATCTTATAAAACAAGTATTATTGTCCTCATTTAACAGGCATAACAACCTATAGCCCAGACAGACAGCTAAGTGGCAAAGCCTAGATTCCAACTTACGCTGTTCCACATCTTATGCATGACGCTATTGTCCCAGTTAACACCTGGCAGGATTAATTTATCAAAATGCTCTGTCACTGAGCCAGGAGATAAGAAATTGAGACATCAGACAGGTACATTTGATAGAGGTATAAGTGAGGAAAGGAGGACAAATGGAGATGAGCCATGCAGGTGTTCTACTCAGAGAACAGACTCAAGTTATATTGTAGTTGAGAACATGTGGACTTGGGCATCTGGGAGGAAGTGAAAAAGAGGATTCCTAAAATAAACAATTGTCAAACAGCATATTTATTTAGCGCCTACCAGCTTTCGCTTTTGCTTATCTCTGGGTCACAGATTCTTGCTTGTGTATTTTGACTTTAATAAAACGTGCCTATCTGTCCCCCTTTGATTTGACAACTCCCCAGGCCTCAATATCTGCATATTTTCACCTTGTCTTGTCCAAACCCACTCTATGCAACCCTAATCCCTGACAAGGTTCTCTGGTTGGGCTGGCAAATCAGTTCATATTAGGTGAATGTTTCCCTAGCTTTTTGTCGAATGCTGTAAGAATAGATACATGCTATAATACAGGGCTTCTCCTCAGACATGCACGCCTCTTCTCTTCTACCAGCAGGGATGAGCACACTAGAAAGCCTCTGAATACACAATTTGCCTCTCTTGCTGTGCATTCATCAGACTATACGATACAAAACCACACAAACATGTTTTTTAAATGTTTAAACATTTTTTTAAAAATAGTTTTCCTCATTGTCTCCAAAACTATTTCTGATTAGTTCATTCACTTATTCTTTTCTTTAGAATCCGCAAATAAGTGAGATCATATGGTACTTATCTTTCTCTGTCTGACTTATGCCACGGGTTTGAAAATTAATCTGGGGAACGTAATTTGGTGGTTACCAGAGGGTAAGGGGGTTGGGGGGTGGAGGATGAGGGTGAGGGGGATCAAATGTATGGTGATGGAAGGGGAGCTGACTCTGGGTGGTGAACACACAGTGTGATTTATGGATGATGTGATACCGAATTGCACACCTGAAATCTATGTAATTTTACTAACAATTGTCACCCCAATAAATTAAAAAATAAAAAAAGAAAAAAAAATAGTTTTGATGAGAGGTCTGTTTACTTGATTTGCAGGAATTTAACAAAAGGGCTAGTGGGATTTTACCTAGTCTAGATCTTCTGAGGAGGTTCTTTAACTTGAGACTTTATGATGAAAACAAAAATACGTAATCTGAGAATGACTTATGTTGTAAATTTATGAATAATCACATACATTTGCATATATTACACAATAGTCTTCTGACATTACTTTCCAATTTATTCCTGCTAGGGAACTAGTTCAAGTCTTAGTGGCAGTTTGGCCAGGAGAACCAGCTCTCCTTCCTTGGTTCCCAATTTATTACATAATCCAGATTCTTCTGCCAGTATTAAGTTATTACTGTTCCATTCTTAGCTGACAATCACTTCTTTGTATCGGAACTAAAGAATTCTCAGTTCTTGTACAGTTAAAATTCACTTTCATTACAGATCTTTAAGGTACTAAAATGTGAAGAAAATTGCTTTCTTCCAATGTTTTTTGGTAAACACTTAGAAATAACTTGTTGGTCTGTTTTGCCCACCTCTGAATCACTGAGCTCTGTGCATATTAAAAAGTAAATTGTAAATTTGGGGGTTTGCTTTCCAATAGGCTCCAGCAATACTACCTCCTGACAGTACCTTCCTAGCTAACAGGAAAAAAAGGGGAAAAGGCAAGTTATGTGTGAAATGTAGAAAAGGGTACTTTCAGCAAGGCAACTGAAGGTGACTGCACTGGAATCAGGCTTTTACAAAAGTGAGCCCTTTGTGCAGTCAGCCCCGGGGTAGCACTAATATGCCATGGACCAGCAGGACTGACAGCATGGCTCTCGCTCCCAGTCCCAGAGTCTGACATGAATGACAGCTTCTTTCAATTTACTTTCATGCCTTCCCATCATCACCCTTCATGAGCAAGCTGGTTACAATGTTATTCACAACCACCAGAGAAAACTGTATGAGGCATCTTGGCAGCGTTCGTGTAAGAGATAAGACTCTGCAAAATCCAACCATTTATTCATTTTTACACTGATGATTTTGCTGCAGATGGACCAATTTTCCTTGACAAGCTTTTCCAACTATCTCCAGAATACATGTATTAACTTTAGAGCTCATATTTTCTTTATTTTTTAAATAAAAGTGTAATTTTTATTTTCTAACTAACACATGTATCTTCATTATATGGTAAACTAAATAAATTGAAATATTACAGATAAGCTTAACACCTTTTTATTCACCAGCACCAACCTTAGATGTCTCCCAGGGGTAACTGCTTTCATGTTTTTGCTTTATACCCTTCCTATATTTTCTATGAAGTCATGTGTATATGTGTATATGTCCATATAGCAATTAACATAGATTGTTGTTTTTTTTACACAAAGGACACCGTATTTTATATATTGCATCTTGTTTTGTGTTGGAAATATTTTTAGGTCAAAATATATGGATTTATTGCATTTTTAAAAGATGATGGATAATAGTTCTAATTTTAAAATATATTGTTTAGATGTTTAAATAAACTAAATAAATTATGCTTAGTACATAGTTCCTTAAAACCATGACAAGGTTGCAATCAGTGAGGCACATGCATAGGTAAGACCTGAAAAGATCTCTAAAACAGTGAAAAAAAAAAAAAAAACAATTTGTAGATTATGATCCAATAGGTGAAAATTTTTTTTAAAATGTATTTTGATGTATGTGTATTCATGTGTGAATATGTTAAAAAAGGCTAGAAGGAATACATCCTAAACTGTTAAGTGGTTGGTTTTATTTTGCTGTTGGTTTTAGATTTGGTGTTGGTGTGAGCTTTCATTTTTATGACTGTCTTATTTTAGTTGGAATTTTGGAGACACTTAGCCAAGGACAGCTAATCAGATAAAATATATTAAACCAGAAATTACTATATATTTATCACATGCTTAATTATCCATAGATTATACATATACTTTCTTCATTCTATTTATTTTGATCAACAATAATGAAAACGAATTGAGTTCCATTTCAGTGTCAGGCACTACATTAAGCTGTGGATAAATGGTGAATAAAGTTGTAATATTTTTCACCTTCTGTAGTTTTCCCTAAGTTAGCTGTTTATCTGAATCAGGTGGTGGCTGTTATTAAATTTTAAAATTTCTAGTAGCTGGTGAAATATTTTTAGCCTTCAACCCCTACTCACTCATTTTCCTATTTCACTATTTTCTCATTCTAGTCCACCCCATAATATCAACTATATTCATAAAATTATTATTTCATTTAAGAATAGTTTCTTCTTTCAACCCAATATAAAAAAGAACTGCTAGGAAAATGACCCCAGTGCGTATGGTTTCTTAACCTTTTCTTAGCCACAGACCACATGTCTGGTTATTTCATTCTATTTTGTGAGGTTTGAAAAATGTTCCAGTTCAGAATTGTTTTCGTGTATCAAGGTAAAGTTAAAAAGTGGAAAACCTGGGGACCTTCCTAATTTAGCTTTTTACATTGACTATGGTAGGCCAGTTTTCATTATTAAAATGTTATTTCAGGGTTCCACACATTGTCAGAACTTTGAGAATGTGTTTCTAATTTCCTGCCTGTTTATTAGGTAAAGATCATCTTATATCATCTGAGCAGTATTAATATCCAATAAAATCTTCTGCTATTTCATTTGAATTTATTAATTTCTTCAAGTCCAGCATATATAACTATTGTAGCTACTAAATTACATTCACTGTGAACAGATAATCTCTCTCTCTGTCTCTCAATTTTTCTTTCACTGTTAACCTGCATACACACAAATAATCTTAAAACTGTTCTACTGCCCACTCAGAAATAAGTAAAGACAAAAGTGATAGAATTCAAGAAAAATTTCCATTTTATTAGGACAATTTAATCTCCTGGTCTCGAAAAATAGTTTAAATAGAGATGGACTGCTGAGAGCTAAATTTGGTTCAGGGATTATTGTTCAAAAATGTGCTCAACTAGAAATTTGCTTTTGTGCCACGTATGGGAACTCACTGTGTTTTCCATTTCCTAACAAAGGGGGATATCATTACAATAATCCTGCCCATCATGGCAGGGAGGGTGATTTAGACTGAGGAACCTATGCAAAAGTGATGCAGAATTTTGGCCATAGCTTACTTTCCTCTAAGCATCCTCATCCCTAGTATTTTTGTTGTCATGCTCAGAACAACACAAGCTGGGGAACTGAGAATGGAAAAGAGAATGGAGGAAATCAACCTTGGCCACTTCAAGGAAATCTTACAAAAGGAGATGAACTCAGCAACATTATAAAAGTACTAGAGCATAATGATTAAGAACATGGGTTTTGGGCTGACTCTCATGTATGTAGTGGTAAGAGGGAAAGCTCAATTGCAGAACTGCCCTTTCCTTTTGATTACTGTTTTCATGGCATAACATTTTCCATTTTTACTCCCAGTCTATCTGTGTCTTTATATTTAAGGTGTGTTTCTGTAAAATACACACACACACACACACACACGTATAGATATATACACATATATATATTTGCATCATTTAATTGGATACATTTTGTCATTTAATTAGTGCGTTTAGTACATTTACATTTAATGTAATTACGGATATAGTTAGATTTAAATTTACTGTCTTATTATTTGCTGTCAATTTGTGCCATCAGTTTCTTTATTCCTCTTTCTTTGCCTTCATTTTTATTAATGATTTTTATTTCATTTAATCTTCTCCATTATTATGTTTTGGGATCCTTTTAGTGTTTTCCTAGAAATGGCAAATGCATTTTTAAATTATTAGTGTATCTTAAATTAGTAATTTTGCCACAGCCCAAAATATGGAAGAAACTTTATTTATGCTTTCCCACCATGTCTCCTATTGTCGTATATTTTACTTCTGGATATTATTTTACCTCATAAGACACGTTAATGCTTGTGTATTTTAATAGTCAATATTCATTTA
This sequence comes from Rhinolophus ferrumequinum, assembly GCF_004115265.2. NCBI lineage: Eukaryota > Metazoa > Chordata > Mammalia > Chiroptera > Rhinolophidae > Rhinolophus > Rhinolophus ferrumequinum. Next base: position 29,394,684 of record NC_046293.1, on the reverse strand, counting down.
TTTTTACCCATATATTTACCCTATCTGAAGTTGCTGATCACAACTTCAATTTTTTTATTTCCATCTTAAATAACTTTCCTTTTTTATATTGTTCTGTCAATAAGTGCTCTCAAATTTTGTTTATCTGAGAATGATTTATTTCAGTAAATACAGAATTCTAGTTTGGCACTTTAAACATGTTATTCCATTGACTTACGTCTTTGGTAGTTTGCATCGAGAGGTTATTACTCATTTTTATTGTTTTGTTCCTTAAAAATAGTGTGTCTTCTTTGTTTTCCTGTCTGTCCTAAATATTATTTCTGTACTCTGGTTTCTAGTAAGTTGACTGTCATGTGCATAGGTGTCATTTTCTTTTTATTTATCTTGCTTGGCATTCAAAGAGCTTCTTGAATTAGAGGATTACTGTCTTTCATCAGATTTGCAATTTTTTTCAGCCATAATCTCTTCACCTATTGCTTATATCTCACTTTTTTCCTTTCTTTCTAGAACTCCAAATGCATGTGTGTTAGACTTTTGGACCATGTTCCACATTTTTTGTGCTGTTTAGCTCTTTTCATTATTTCCCTCTGTAGTTTATTTTGGATGTTTTCTAATGGCATCTCTTTGCATTCCCTAATCCTGTCTTCTGATCTTTTCATCTTCTGTTAAACCCATTAAATGAGTTTTTACATTATATAGTTCTAAAGTTTTTTGGATGATTTTCATAGGTCTATTTCTCTGTTGAAATACTCAAATGGATAAAAATGTAATAAATATTTAGTATTTTATCAACTTTTGTCTAAATTTCCTCTATTGTCTTCAGCACAATAATCCTAGAAATTTTGAAGTCCTTCTCTACTTACTCCAATGTCTAGATCATCTATTAGTCTATTTCTACTGACTTTTATCTCTTTTATTGTTGTTGTTTTTTTTTTTTTTCATGTTTCTTTCCTGTCTAGTAATTTTTATTCTATGTGTTATGGATGGAATGTTAGTATCCCTTCAAAATTCGTGTTGAAGCCCTAACCCCTAATGTGATTGTACTGGGAGATAGGACCTTTACATAAGTAGTTCAGGTTAAATGAGGCTGTAAGGGTGGGGCCCTAATCTGATAGGATTAGTGTCTTCATAAGAAGAGATACCAGATAGTTTGCTTTATCTCTCCGCATATACAAATAAGAGGGCATGTGAGCACCCACCAAAATGGCAGCTGCCTACAAGCCAAAAAGAGGCCTCAGAATAAAACCTAACTTGCCAGAACCTTGATATTGGAATTCTCAGCTTCCAGAACTGTAAAAAATAAATCTGTCATTTAAGTTACCCAGTCTTTTATGGCAGCCCAATCTAACTAATATAGTATGCTTGACATTATAGGTGATAGTTATAGTGACTTTGGATTATGTTATCTTTTTTCAGGAGTGTTGCGTTCATTTACCCGTGGATTAACTTGTTCCTGTCAAGGCTTCATTTTAGTCTTTTTTGGGAGGATAGGGTGTATTGAGATTCAAGTTATTCCTAGATAATAGCCTTTACTCATATTCTTAAAATACATGGTCCTCACTCCTAGAATAAGATCTTTCTGAGGTCTCATTTGAACGTCCAGGCTGTTCACAAACTTCTCTGAACCCTGGCTAGGCTCAAGTCCATTGTCTTCCCAGTACTCAGAGATCTCTGGAATCTCCACTTATCTTTCAGACCCTAGGAAGCTGCTCTTTTACTAGGTCTCCCAGAGACTCATCAGGCAATATGCAACCCAAGAAATAGCCAAGGTCCTAGGGGCATTTCTATGCAAATATCTGGAGTTGTCTCTCTGTGGACAGCCTCTGGGATACTTTAACTTTCTTAACCCAGTTGCATTAGTAGCCCTGAACTTGAATCTCTTATTGTTGTGCAGTTTCAACTTTCATGGACCAGGGCTCTTAAAATGCCCCCAAGGAGAAAACATGGGTGAATGTGGGACTAAACTCAAGTGCTTTTTCTCTGTCAGGGATTACAGCCCTGCCTTGGTTTTTTTCCAAGACTTCCAAACAGCTATTTTGTATATTTTAGTTAGCTTTAATAGTTGTTCCCCGTCAGAGGGACAGTCCAATCATGGTCTAAATCAGACTTCTCCTTGCCTAATATTGAACTTACTAAACAATAGCAGCAGCACACACACACCTCAAGTCAAAACATAATCATTAGCAGCTGCAAAAAAAGGAAAGGAGTATGATTTCTTGCCATAAAACTTCAAAATGAAAGTTCTAAGTAAATAAAAGATCATGGTATAGACTGCCGTGTCTTCTAGAAGCAGAATGAATGAATCATCACATCCTGAGTATTCTTTCTCACCAGTAACGAATACCTCCAAATTTGGAGTGAAATAAACTGAGCAACTATCTTTATCCTTTTGTGGCAGCAAGAGGGAACAGAGGGAGCAGTTATAATGAAAATGGCTTAGGGCTCCAAGAATGAATCAGGGAAGCCATCTCAAGCTTGAGGGAATCTTTTCTTTGGAAATGTCGTCTGATCCTGACTGTCTACACTAGATCCTGGTACAGGGTCTTGAATAAAACCTCAGAGAAAAGCAGATCATGTAACCTTTAACAGAGGCCGCACAGAGACTCAGATGATCTCTTTTCTTTGCTTTATCTTCTCATCTCAGGAGGGACACAGAGTGAAATGCTCAGCCCTCAAACCCTTGCTTCATAGACAAAAGAAACAGGTCTCAGATAAGGTAGGAGCAGAGTCAAGTAGAATTCACTTATTATGTATCACCGAAAATATATCTGATTAGAAAACAACTAATATAATAAATACAAAATATGTAGGAAAAAAGGAGGAAAGGATCATAGTAAGCAAAAGTAAGGTAAAGACAAAATAAATTAAAAACAACAAGGAAAGGAAGAGATGAGTATTCTCAGTTATACAATACAGCACCTATAAGACCATGAAATATTACCTAATAGAAGAAATAAAGGGATTAATCAAAATAAAGAATCAGTAATAGAAAAATTACAGTAAAATAATTAAATGAATTTATCCCATTTAAATATAGAACTAAGTTTAGACCACTTTGGGAATTCGAATTACAAAACAAATGTAAATATAATAAATCTTGATGAAGAATAAATAATACAGAAGTAAAAGTATAGGAGGAAGGAAGGGGGAGGGAGAGGCATAAGATGAGACGTAATTTCTTTTTAAATAATAAGAAGTCAAGTGATATTGACTAAAACAAATGTATGGCTAAATATAAACCATATAAATATATTTATGTGTGTATACACACATATATATATATACACACACATATATATATAACCATGTAAATATAAACAAATATAGGATTAAACATAATGTATTCAGATCTGAGTTTATGTAATAAATTTAACTGTAGAGGAATCTTTAGGGTAAAATACCTCATGAAGTAAATAAATACCTAAAGTCTTCACATAATCATTAGCAGCTGCAAAGTTCAGTCATCTTTTAAGGTTCACTTTGATTTCTTTATCGTCTGCTTAATTAAGTGTATTTTTAAATTAAAAATAGCATTTATTTATGTATTTATTTATTTAAAATGAACTTAGCATAGCCATATATCATTTAGCATATATATCGATTCTTCTATGTTCTACAGATTCTGGAATGATTGTCCTCTCATGATAACAATGGTTATTTCTGGGGGAAAAAAAAGGTTATTTCTGAATACTGATTTGGGGGCTGATTTTCTACTTCTTTGCATTTTTTTCTACTACTTGAATTATTTACAATGAACATGATTAATAACTACAGATACACACACAATTCTAGTTTTTAATGTTCTACGGTTGTACTGACTCTTCATCTACTAGTTTGTGTTAGAAGCTTTAGCTTAACCCTAAAGCCAGGCTAAGAGACTGGAGGACGACAAGACCTCTCGCCAGGAGAATTCCTGGCCAGCGAGCAGATATTGTGAAGCACTAAGTGCAAAATGTTCTCTGTCCTTCTTACTGATCCATGAAGTAGGCAGTATAAGGGAGACTGGCTCCTTTTTGCTGCTTCAGAGACAAAGGAAATACTACCATTGAATGTAGGACACGTACTGAAGATATAGCACTGGGTATCAGGCTCCAATATAGTGACTCATCTCATCAACCCACCAAGAACTGCAGGCTGTCCATGCAAATACTTCCCTAGTAGAGAGAGGAGTGCTGGGCTATATGGGCTCAGAAGGAAAATGGAGAGAAACAGGTTCTATAGACAAGGTTCCAAAGAACTGCTACAAAAGGGGACTGACTTGAGCTTTCTTCAATAATTCTAATTAGATAAGCATGGCAAAGTCAGAATTTCAGCTTAAGTCTCTGTAAATAGGAGATATATATCTATATATCTATATCTATCTACATATCTATCTATCTATTCATGTTAAATCTTTCCATGCATACATGAGTTGCTAGGGAAAGAAGGTAACATGTGAGACCTGAACATCTTAATACCACAAAATTCTATGTAATTGGATTTCTATAAAATTCTACATAAACATCCCAGGCAATTCTTTTAATATACTCGGCTTCAAAGACTTCCTGCATGCTGAGACATGAAATCTCTTTTCCAGGTTTCTTTTCTGAACTTCAGACCCATATGTTCAACTTCTCACTGGTTATTGTATCCCCAATTCAGCATGTAGAAAAGTCAAACTTCCCCTGTCACAATTTGTTCTTTCTCTTCATTCTACTATTTTTGGAATACCCACTATGTGTCAGGCACGATGGTAGAGGCTGGAAATACAGAGATACACACTATATATCCCTATGTTCAGGTGATTCAGGTTTAATGGAGAAGACTGGGAACTAAACATAAGCACAATGCAGGCACAATGGTAGATAACAGGGTGCTCCGAGACATAGAATCGGGCCATCTGATTCAGGTGTGTGTTGGGGGAGGGAGGGAGATAGCTTAGTGATCAGGAAAGTCATACAGGATAAAATTTGAGCTTGCTCAAAGAATTAGCAGGACAATTCCCGGACAGCTAGGCAATTCCAACATCCGCCACACATCTAGCTACTCCATTCAGCCTGACCCAAACTAGTGGCTGTGGTGTATATCCAGGTCAGCACTGGCCCTGGAAACTGCCTCCCTGGTTACGTCTCTTCCACCAAGGACACACAGCATATTGTTCACTTAGTTTTAGGGCCCTGTTTGTTCAATATTAGAGGCCACTTGGTATCTTGGTAAGAATATCCAGCTTTTTAAGGGAAAAAGACAGCCTAGGTGTTTCTGCTCTTTTGATCGTCTTTGGTAAATCATTCAACTTCTTGGAAACACACCTCTTCATCTGTGAGAGGCTAGTAATTACAATACTGGTGTTTACCTCACGGGAGGGTGTACATATAAAATGAGATGAGAGGTGAAAGCAGGTCTAACATATAAGGAACATTAACCATCTTTGTAAAGTTTTGAGCATGGGAGTATGACTTTGATTCAAATATTATAATGCTGATCTTATAAGGAGGATGTGAAGCTTTTGGAATTTTCTCAAATATATAACTATGAATTTCAATCGAATGCAGTATTTATGACCCTTCTAGCATCTCTGTTTCCAATCCGGCCTAGTCTTCATTCCAACAAGATACTAGCCTTGCACAAGTTATTTATTCTCTTTCAGTTTCCTCTTGGTTAGCATGGAGATAATTAAATGTACCTCAAAGGGATGTTGTGAAGCTCATTTGAAGTCGGGAATAGAAAATACTACGTAGTGATGCTTTCACACGCAGCATTTTAACTGAGGAAAGAGGTCCTTGGGTGAGAACCTAGAGGCGGGGAACTGAGCAAGGGAAAAGGGACTTGGGTGCAGCACAGAGGGAGATACTCCACGCTCTCCGGTGGGAGGCAGTTCGGCGGGAAGAGCGGGCTCCTGGCCCCAGTAGGGGTCGCCGAAGCGCCGCACTGCAGCATCCTGGCGGCGGAGCGCCGCGGCTTCCGCCGGGCTAGGCTCGCGCCCTGCCGCAGTCCCTCCGCCACTAGTGGGAGCGAGCGCGAGGGAGGAGACCCCTGTCCGTCCGCCCATACTTGCAGCTGCTGCCGCCGCTCCCACCCGCGATCGCAGCAGGAAACGCAACCTGCACCCTGGGCTGCGCAGCGTGGGAGGGTTTCGCGGTCCCAGGGACCGATTCTGAACTTGCAGGAGACCGCAGCTCTCCTGGGCCTGGAGAGTGTGAACAGGTGAGTGTCACGCACGTGCCCAGGTGGCTCTTTCGGGGACGACTTTCTGTAGACCCTTCTATGCCTCTGAACCCCTGGCTTCTGGGTTTGTCTTCCTGGTCACTGGATCCCTCCAGGTTGGCTTTGAGGTTCGCTGAGAGGGAGACGTAAGTGCTGGCGCCCAGAGTTTGACAGCTCCCTCGGAGCAGAAACCGAGAATGCCCTTTTGACTTAGGCTGCATTTGTCCTCTAGGTTGAGAGCAAGTGACCTGTAGTCAGTTCTCAGTGAGCTCGGTTATCATTCCAGGATACCTGTTGCTTTGGGAGCAACGCCATAGCCAGGAGTCTTGAACAATTATCCTCGTCGCTGTGGGTGGTTTATTATCAGATGAGGGAGAATTTCTGGTAATGAGACCAGGAAAACTTGATTTCAGAGCTAGAGAAGGAGCGGCCGGGAGAGAATCTCATTCCCACGACCAGACTAGATTCTTTGCTTCCCTAAACAGCTGCACTTCACTTTAATGATAAAGACAGAAGTTAAAAAAAAAACAAACAAAAAAAACTATTACCTTATAAAGATGCTTGCTTTTTTTTTCCCCCAAGAGGAAGTGGAAAGCATGGTCCTTGATAAGTACAGTCTTTGGAATGATTTGTTATGAATAAAACCTTTCTTTAAATAAAAATTAAAAATCAGGTCACTAGTAGTGACCTAAATGTCATGGATCTAACACATTATAAAGTCCTGGAAGGTAGCCACTTTGTTTGTATGCACTTGGCATAAATGTGGAATGAATGAATCAATTAATGCATTAGTAATAACATAAGATTTGGAGGCTAACTTCTTTTTTTTCTTGTTTCTAAGTGTTCTTTTAGTTCCTTTATGTTTAGAAAAAAGTAAATCACCATTTAAATATCTCGGTGTGATTTTAGCTGTAGGAGTGACAGGGACTCAGAAGTTTTTGTGCTAATAAAGCATTGTCCATATACAAAGTGAATGGCAACTTCTAGACTCAGACAGAATATTTCTGCACAACAAAATTAAACCAAATGTATTTTTAAAAGATCCATGTTATGGAAGGCCTTGGTTTATGAATTATTTTGAGGATCAGAAATTTGGCAACAGGTCACTTATTACAAAAATTTGCACATTTATCTTTTTTTTATCTTTTTCACATTTTCATGTGAGAAATAAAATGTTGAAGGATGTAAGTCAGTTTGTATATTCCTCTAAGTAATCTTTCTAAACATGACATAAGAATGACAATAACCAACTTTATCTTTATTAGATTATAAATGAAATAAACAACCCAAACAATTTCACTTTCTTATGTGAAATTCCTATGCCTCTGAGGCCATTTGGGAGTCACTGAAATATTTGACCTAACAAATGTGTTTTTGTTTTTAAAATCACTTTTGATGCTACTTTCACGCAGCATCAATCAGATAATTACTTAGATTTTATGTGCATGGGAATGGACAGTTTTGCATGAAATGACAAATTGTTGTTTATACACTCTCCAGACACTTTCATGGACGATGTTTCAAAGAAATGCTTGCCGTTATTATTTAGAATTTGTATAGTTAATATATCTCCATATATTATGTTTCTGTGAAGCTTCTGTGATGAAGCACTAAACATAGAAGCCTTTTCTTACTGAATGCGTATAAAATGACAAATAAGAAAGTCCTTTTATCTTTAGCCAAAATATGGGATTGGACATATTACAAATGTTACAGCTTCTGGTTTTTGTACTATTAATGATTACTAAGAAGCTTTTTTCATTATTGGGGATGAAGTAAACAATAGCTAATGTTAATGTTGACCTTTACAGCTTTCAGAGGATGGTCTGGCACTATAGAAATCAGCAAATACAAAATTTCTTAGGTACAGATTGGTGGCTTAGATGCATAATGAAGAAAACAATTATGTGTTAATGTCTTTGTAGAAATACTTTTTCAGAAGGATTTTTACTTTTATCCTTCACTCGAGATGCTGTTTTTGAAAATTTGTAGATGACAAAATGCTGGCAGGAGCAGTTTACATGTTAAGGTAACAGATTTGTGTCTCAAAATTATCTTTATAGTCTGGAAAAATGGATGAAATAAAGATTGATATGATTAAGTTTAATAAGGATAAAAGTGAAGTCTTGTACTTAGGTTTAAAACGTTGATTGCAGAAGTTCAGAAAGGGGGGTCTGCAGTTCACGGGGAGGATGTGAGCCTTTATATGAGTGGTCATGCTGTAATACAACCACAGTGCCCAGATAAAGAATAGGGAAAACCTCAGTGAACTTTGTCTGGGTCATTTTGTCAGCTCAAACCCCAGTGGTGAATGCAGTGGGTGCCGTGTTTTTAGAGTGATTAAAATGGCAAGTGCCAGTGGAGAGAGTTGCGTATGGTGAAGAAGGAAGGTGAAGGTCAAAAACCATAAACAAGACCACGTATCCCGTGAGGAACAAGGGAAGATGCCAGCCCTCATTTGCCTAGAAAGTAGAGTCTGGGCTGGGGCAAAGGGTCCTCAGAGCAGCTAGGCTAACTTGAAGGGTTCTGAGTGAAAGAAAAGAAAAAGCTGACTTAATGCTTCTCCCTCCCTCCTCTCTACCGGGAAGTGGTAAATTAGACACAGGATGCTTGTTGGATGGTTGTCTGATCATAAGGAAGGACTCCTGCGACAGCTGGAGGATTTCCTTGATTGACCCCAAGGCTCCTTCCAGTTGTACATCTCCATGTTGGTGTCAATCCTAAAACATCCACCTATATAAAATGTGTTTACACGGTATATAATTTCTGAAAATGTTAGGAAATTCCAATAAACTAATTAGCTTGAAGTTGTCACAAAAAAGGAATCATTTATCTTTTGTGTACCAGGGCATTGTGCCCAGAAAAACATAAAAATATGATGTAGATGTTATATATCAATTGCTGGATTGTGCATATCTGTCACATGAATTGATCATGTGATGTAATGTGAACTGAGATCAAATTTACACCTTGAAATACAAATTCAATTGTATTGCATTGGGGTTAACTAATATGATGTATGTTATTCAGCCCAAAGGGAAATAAAGAATTCCAAATGTGATTCCCCATCACGTGTTTATATATCGGATGTTTACAGACACAGGGTAAATACATGTATTCCCATACTTCAAATATTTATCAATTACTGACCAAAAACAATGCTTTCATAAAAAATCTCTTTCAGGAAGTACTTTAGAAAATGCTATGGTATGTGAAAATATGTTTTAGAACCAAAACAGATGTAAGTTCAAGTCCTGGATCTGTCATTTAATTAGCTGAACAGTTTGCAGTAAATTACTAATAGCCGTCTCACAGAATTGTAGAGAAGATCAAAATGGAAAATGTTGATAAAATTGAATGATGGCTGGCATACAGAAGATGCTTAATAAATATTAATTCCTTTTCCAGACACCTATGAATTGCCAAATCTCCTTTGTTTTAGGATTGCAGATTTACAATGATATGGTGAACCCAAAGGCCGGAACCAAAACAATTTTCTCAGCTCTTTAATTTGAACAATAGTGAATTGTCTGCTAACATCCAGCATGGCTAAAAGTGCAGAGGTCAAACTGGCAATATTTGGAAGAGCAGGCGTGGGCAAGTCAGGTAAGTTGTGTTATGGTTGTTTGAGTGTGTGTGTGTGTATGTGTGTGTGTGTGTGTGTGTGCTACTGCCTCCTGGGATTGGGCAGAAGGGTGGTTGACATTTCTCATATTCTCATGTGTTGTTCTTTTAGATGAAGTCTCTTTCTCTTTATCTAGAACTTTTATTTTGCATAACCAAGTTTTATGTATTCTTGCTTATTTATGATAAAGTATCTCTGTTGATATATACAAGGCAATGGATACATCATAGGTCTTTGTATTCTAAGGAAAGATATTAAACAAACCTCCAAAGAAATCAGATGATGGAGATTTAAAATATATTTGCTCTTTTTTCTATATATGAGATCCTAAAGGGCCAATTTTATATCTCATTCATCTTGATAGACTAAGCAACCAGCTAAGATCAAGCATGTGTCGGGTGTTTAGTAAATACTTGTTGAATGAATATATCTTTACAAGAAACAGAATTGCATTATTGTCCAACACTTCTAAAATTGGGAAGGACTGGTGAAAACTTAGAGTGACCGAGCTAGACAACTATTGCCAAGGCCTCTGGGGTGAATTTAACGACCAAAATCTGGCTCACATTCGTAATTCTCGCTAAGTAATAAAGGCTTTTTTATTCCCCACCTAAGAAAAGGATTGCAGACCTTTAAAATTAAGGGTGAAATGGTGGAAGTGAAGATGTATCTAATCCAATTTGAAAAGTATATCTCCAAATTAAAGAATACTAAAGTCGATATTGCTGCAGTGTGAGGGCAGCAGGGCTTTTCAGATAATGTTGCCTTAATCTCTTACCGGAGGAGAGACCTGTAATTGACTTTGCACGTGGAGCTTTTGGTTCTTAGGAAACGACTCAAGCAGCTATCTAATAGGTGTGTGTGTGTGTGCAGAGAGAAGCCTGTTGGGATCATCCCATACAACAGGTAATCCGCATAATCTTAAATGAGCTCACATGAGCAGATTTTAATTCTGTGATCAACCTCTCTTTCCTGACCTGCTCCCTGCTTTAATTGCAGCAGTAAAACATCCCTATTCTAAATCTTTCTCTTTTCTTTCAATTTTCTCAAGAGTGCTTTTTTCTGCCATCACCCTTTTCTTCTGCTTGCTGCTGGCTCTTGCCTCTGGCAGAAGCCAAGCAAAGAAAATAGTCCGCAAGGTTAAGACACTGCCAGCCTACAAGAGATTGAAGATAGTTAAACTCCTCCCCATTAATCTCCTCAGTGTTTCCTGATAGCGTGAGAACCTAATTTCTGTAGCTGGTGGAATGATCTGGAGAATGAGGAAACTGTTCCAGTGAGCGCAGGATGAAAGCATGAGAGTGTGTGGGAAGGCCTAGGCTGCCAACATGGGCTCATCTAAGTCTTTCGTGAGTGAAGGCTCTAGGCCTGGAGCTGACTGTTTATTATTCATTTATTCATTCATTCAAAACTTACCATAGGCAATAAGGGAAGGGCATTTTTAACCTCAAATTATTTACCAAAACAAATTCCACATGGTTTGAAAAGTTAAAAATTCAATTGAGAGAACCACTTAGCTGTATGTATATCCATCTCTCCCATCTATACTCTCTCAGTGCAAACTGTGTACTTTCTGTCAAGGTTGACCCATCAGCCTGAGCTTTGTCCCCAGTTTCCTTTGTCTTCCCCCAAATTGTTTCAATTATTGTTTCAATACTTCTTCTCATTCTTTACCGACCATTTTTCCTTAAGCATTTCTTTGTCCACTGCTCCATCTTTTTCCTTTTGTCCAAGCATATTGAATGGAGACTCTACCCTTAATGTCTTAACTTTTTTTTTTTTTTATCTCCCATTCATTGCTTAAAATCTTCCATTGCAATCAAGCTACAGAAACTACTTTTGTGAAGGTCACCACTGATCAATAACCAACAAACATAATGAACTTTTCCAAGTTCTGGTCTTCTTAGGCCTCTTGTTACCGTTCAACACAACCACTTATTCTACAAGTCCTTCCTTCCCAGGATCCAAGGACATCCCACTTCTTGGCTTTCCTGCTTCCTCCCCATTGTCCCTAACCAGCAACCTTCATGGGCTCCTCTCCATGAGTCTACCTCTCAAAACCTGGGACTCCCAAGGATCTACATACCGTCCTCTTGTCTTCTTACTTCATATGCTCTCCCTGGGGCTGAAGAGAACACCTGCCCATGAGTACAAATTCTGCTGACCTTGGTTTTATTTTACGTAAAATGCAAAAGCTGAACTTGTTCACTAAGGTCCTTGCTAACTCTAAAATTCTATGAGTCTTGATTAATACAGACTTGGAATTCTTTGGACTGATTTTTCTAACTACCTTTTATCCATCCTACCATTTGTATTTATTTTCATTTAGGTGAAATGACAATGACAGATTACACGCCTTTAAACAATTGCCTTTTGTCTGTCATGTATACACAGATCGTGTTTTCCTATTTCAACATTAGACTATTCTCCTGAGACCTTGTAACCACACCTCACATTTAAAAGTCTGACTATCAGTTTGATTTACCCATGGGAGACAATTCTGAGACCTGTACCCATAGTTCAGTAAAGACAACCACAGAGTACTTCATAGCTATCAACTTTGAAACCAGACTGTAGCAAGACTGAATTCATGTTTATTCTAATTCTTTGTTAATATGGATATATGATGTCTCTGCCTAGTCATTGTACCACACTTATTGCACAGATAAATCATATTAGTATCTTTTGTTTTTTTAAGTCTGCAAGAAATTAAATCTGCTGGAATGTAACTGCAGCTCCTCTCTTACTTATATGCTTCCCCCAAAATGGACATGATCTTTGCATGGACTCAATCTGTTGCTCTCCAAATACCCAGCATTCAAAGTATTCCTCGAGAAGCCAGATTGAGATCTTGGAGTGACAGAAGCCGAGTGTCTCTGATTTAACTTGGGTCCATGTGAATTGCATTAGAGGTCTTAAGTCTCACCTGTTTCATCCACTTTGTCCACACTCAATACCAAGTTGGAATTTGGGGTAAATAAGACCATATTGTCCATTTGCTAACAGAAAGCAGTAGAGCCTAGAGTCGAAAGAATGAGCTGTTTGATTTGACTCCCAAATCTACACTTATTAGCTGTGTGAACTTGGCAAGGTTCTTAACTTCTCATTTCTTCATAAGAAGGATATAATAGTGCCTGTCTCAAAGAGTTGTTGTTAGGATTGAATAAGTCATTGCATGCAAGTTTACTAGAACAGCACCTGGTACATAGTATGTGCTCCAGAATTAGATTATATTATAATTTTTTTTGACTTATGCTCATTTTAATGTATAAGTTATTTATTTTATGTTATTCATTTATAAGTTATTAATCAAAGATATATTTACATTCATATGGGTATTTTGGTTTTTAGTAAAATTCAGAAAGTTCATAAGACAAAAATTCTCTATTGCTACTCAGCACACCCAAAACACACACACACACACACACACACACACACACACACTTTCTCTGTTTTTCTCTCTTAAATCAGCTGGTTAATGTCAATTACAACTTGACCACTAATGATCATAAAACTTTCCGTGGCTTATATCTTGAAAATCTTGGAAAACAGCCAGAAATATGTTAGTGGCATCAGTAAATTAACACCCTTAAATTTAAAGTGCTTCTGGTATGTAGTAGACAGCTTCCTAAGCCCGGGTAATAGATAGGTCCTCTATGTTTAAAACAGAATTTAACGTTAACCAGCACTTTTTGTTTGACGGGTTGACCACAGAAGTGACATTGCAGGCAAAATTTAATAATGTGTCTATTACTAAGAAACACTGATAAAACATGTGAGGTGTGTGTGTGTGTATGTGTGCGTGTGAGCGTGTGCGTGCCTGAGCACACACATGGCAGAATTTAGATGGTCTTTTGTATTGGGAAGATTCTTTTTCCTTCTGTCTAATTTTACCTCGCGTTTCCGTCTTACACTGAGCTTGCTTGCTGGCTTAGGGAACTTTCTGGCTTCGTCTGGTGGGTATGCTGCTGCAAAGTACAGAATAACTGTTTCCCAGCCCGTTCCATCTTCTCTTGCCCCAGCAGGGCAAACACTTACCTTCGCTGACTAAGAGAAAAGTCCTAATCACATGGCATGTAGGACGTAGATTTCTGTACTTCTGTGCGTCAGCTACACTTTGATAGGCTCCAAGTAATTAAAGCAATAAAACCTGCCGTAAATCCGAGAATGCACACCACATTTATTTAAATGCTTCCTGTATTCATATTATTAAGATTTATAGTGAGTGTAGGAGGGGCTGAGAGAAAAACAACTGAAATTTTAAATTTAGTTTCACAATTGACATTGTCATTTTAGAACTGAAATATTGTGTGCCATAGTGAAATATATTTCTTGAAAGGGCTAGCCTTTCTCAAAGTTAATTGAGTAATGCTATCCTCTAATTCAAAAGTCAATTGATGCAGTCATCCATGAAGGCTTACATTCATAGATTCAGATTGCATACCTAGAAATTAGGTGCCAAACACAAACAAATTGTGATACTTTTTCCCTTCCCACAAAGAGAAGTGATTTACCTTTTCCTCCCTTTTTTGTCTTTACCTGCTCACTCGCTTCCTCTCTCTCTCTCTCTCTCTCTCTCTCTCTCTCTCTCTCTCTTTCTCTTTCTCTCAATTATAAAAAGTTTTTAAAAGGATTTCATCTTATTTTCAAGTAGAACAGGGACACTGTAGATTTTCAATATGACTTTTCCAATGAACATCAAATGCTGCTTTAACATATACATGTATTTTATGGTTGGGGTATGTTTATGAGATCTCATATATTCTCATATATATTAAATAAAAACAATATCAATAACCTCTTAGATACATTAGTTTCCTTATGTTATTAAAACTAACCTTTGTATTTTAGAATTTTTCTTCTACTTAAGTAGCTATAAACCAGTTAGTTCCCTTCACTTACACTTAGTGCTGTAGTATGATATTTCTTGGACATCGTTTTCAAGGTACTTCTAAAACAAGAGGAGAAAGGTCTAGGGTAATTGGGGCATGTAAGCATCTCATTACAATCGTGTAGTTATTTTGCATCCTTTATTAATAATATAAAATGTATGCAAAATTTAATATCAATGCATAATATATCTATGTTTGTTTGAATATAGAAACTATTTCCCCCTAAACCAGGGACTAAAATGCACTCTTCAGGAAGAGGTGCAGGTTGGTCTGTAACTTCAGTAACACCTGGGCTTCAGGTCCAGTTTGGGGACCACGAGCCCAGGAAACAGCCTCACCTGCATTTGAGAACTGGCAGCAGTCCCTGTGCTTTTACTGCTTATGGTCCAATCAAGTGCTTGGTCATCCTTGTTCTAAGATGATATGATCCTAATGCTAAATTAAAAACAAATAATAAACTGTCTAGGTAAGAAAAGGGACAGACTGTATTTCAGGTGGGGGCAGAATTTCCACAGCTCCTGAAAACGTTTGTGTGTGTTTGTGTGTGTGTGTGTGTGTGTGTGTGTGTGTGTGTGTGTATGTGTATGAAGAAGCCTTTCCTAGGTACTTGTTGAAATTGAAGGATTACCAGAAATGAGGCCCTTTAGTTCCTCGTATAGTTGATGGTTAGAGGGATAATTATTTTCTAAAAGATTGGGCCGAAGGAGGAAGGTGGCATTGAAACAAGTTTGGATGGGGCTAGAAAAATAGCCATTCTGTTGTCATAAAGTATGGTGATATGGTTACCTGTGGCTTTTGAGCGTTTATACCTTTCTTAACCTGCAAAGATACAAAAACAAAAATAGACAAACAGCGTAGGTGAGTTGATTTTCATTGTTTCTTCCACCCCAAAAAGAAGAAAAGAGTATTTTCCAATTGCTATCGACATGTGTAAAAGTCAGACCTTAGTGCAAAGCCTAAGTTACACTGACCTTTCTTGCATGCCCAGGAAGCAAATCAAAGGTGAGGAATGGTGCTTATATGGGCTTAGAAAAAGAAAAGGAAAGGAGGGAAAAGAAAAAATTAAAATCATCAAAATCAGTTGTTCATTGGTGGATAGTTCAACACTTTGTAGGTTGGCAATGACCAATTCTTAGGCTGTTCTCAAGAAAAATAAAATTAGGGAGGAAACAATACTGGAAAACAAAACAAAACAAAATCACAAACTGTTTTCAAAGCCAAAATAACATATCTCTGTCTCTGCTTTTTTCTATTGGAATATATTATTAAAATTCAGTTGCCCTTTATTGTTAACTGATGACTAATTTATTCATTGAAATATTTTCCTGTAGTTATCAGTCGTCATTCAGTTCCATTTTGATTTTGACTTGTTTTCTTGGCAACTGACAAGGACTAACATTGAGAGAAGAAAGCAAATTGTAAATCATCCTTGTAATTCCCCTTTTTATTCCTGGTATTTCTCCAACTTATGGGTTTGGGGAAATCAGCCAAATTTTCAAGGTGGTACTGGCCTTGAAGCCAAAATTCCAGTACAAACGCATCTCTGTTGCTACAGCTGCCTTTGAAAATTGATGTGGTTTCAGAAAAACAGCCATAATTCCTTCCATCCCATTAAAAATGAAAGTAGTTATATTATAAAGAAAAGGCAATCTGAAGCAGGTAATTTCAGCATGGAATTAGCAAATATGTTAAACTAATATACACACACATATATAAGAGAAATCCTTACCAGCGTCGTCGTGCCACAGCCAAGTCTGGAGTCTTGGTTTGTGATTGTGAAGGCGCTTGCAACTCTACTCCTAAATGTTTCACTTTGTATTACTCCATTCTTTTCCACATCCTTTCAAACACCTTACATTAGGAAATGAGAATTATAATTTTATCTGAACCTTATAAAACTGATGAATGTTTTTATGAAAAAAAAAATTTCCCGTAATCAATAAATAACCAG